>NW_025729158.1:0-146824 GCF_021461385.2 Schistocerca piceifrons | reverse complement strand
TGATTTTTGCCCACAGAGGGAATAACTTTCTACCTTTCTTACTTGCAGTTGACTTATAATATAGCAAGAACCGACGAATACACCTAATAAGTGATTTGAGGTAAAGTTATTGAGTGCTCTGTCAATTTTTTACTCCGTCACCGAACCGCAGATTTTTATGACTTTCCTGATAGACTCCTTTCGTATATCTACCGAAGGAACGAATAATTAACAACAAACAGTTGGTATTTAGCTTCTGGAATTTATGTTGTTATCTTACTTCTCTATAAGTGTTTTGTGATACACACAGAGAAGCTGCAAGTTTAGATTTGCAGCCTATACAATAAATGGGGAAATCCTTATCTTTTTCCTTCTTGTGTATGTACTTCAGAAATTTTGTGAAAAATAATTTACCACTGTGTGGAATGGTAACCACTTATTAGGCTATTTTATTATGATAGCAGTAAAAATATAACTTCGATATAGATCTGTCAGTTACATGGCCACTCATAAATAACGATAATCAACCGTTACTATCGCTATCATTTCGTCGTAGCAGACCAGCTGAATTAGCACGCAAGGAGATTACTTTCGATGCGTCGATGAATTTCCTTTAGTTGTGGGTTCACTATACACCACACCCGCTGTAACTGGAACTGTATATTATTGTTCTACACTATGACTCACTTTCTCACTTCCGTCATTCGTCAATAATTTGCGAAGAATCAGCTGCCCTACTGAGTATTTTTAAGGCCTTAAGGAAAATACTTCATCTGGTAGCAAGGTCAGCTATGTTTATTTTCACGCTGTTAGGTGATGATTTGTTTATATGAAATACTTGTTTTTGTGAAAAGAGGAACGTTACACTCATTAGAACTTTTCATGGTTTTAACAAGCTGCTGCAAGTGTATTTATATGATTTCGGCTATCAGTTTCGCTATTCATAACAAGTGATTTCAAATTAAGATCTTTTGTTAGAAGATTTCATTTTTTTATCTTTTACTAGAAGTATTCATTATTTATCGTTTTTATAAATGTCATAACTATGAATTGAATGTATTTAATAGTTACTCATTTTTCATAATAATGTGTCCCGTCACGATGTGGCAAGTTTCTGTTAACAGTGCAGACAAAGAAGAAATACAAGAGCAATAATATTTAAACTATACAGTATTTCGACGTTCTACTAGCATTATTCTGAATTATACTAATGTCTCTACAACTGTCTGAATACAGGTACCACTTGCCATCATACCAATTAATTTCCGAGTATAACCCATTGGGGAAGGATTCCCATTTAGAACCTCCACTTGTGTGTCGCGTTGTCTCCCTGTTGCTAAATATCAGCAGCTCCTCTTACCTCTGCTTCCAGTAACTGTTGTGCATCTTGAGCATGCCATTTGTGTTATGGTCACCCATTCTGATCTTCATACGTTCGTATATTCAGTCTGACAACATCTTATCTTTTTTTTTTAGGTTGCGTTCAGTCATTAATTAGCATGCAGCGCCGTTCATCGGTGAAGGCCATGATTCTGGTTATAAATGTTCCTCAGTCCCCCTCCCGCCCCCCCCCCCCCATGAATGTTAATGTCTTTACGTCGTAACCGATTATCCATTTCGCTTCCTGTTAGCACATATTCTCTCTTTCATCGCCTCTATATCTACTCACGGCAAATCGCAATTTCACATCTCATGAACAGTCGCCAATTGGCGAGTGTTACTCTTTGCGTAAGCATCGGGATGGTCATTCACGTTTAATTCAGTTTTTTAGTTCGTTATTACAGCATTCTGTGACACAGATAGAAATGTAAAAGTTAACTTTGATGAGATGTTGTTCCCGACAATTTCATCCAAATTTTCTACAAAAACTAATTTGAAATCTAAAAATCGTTAATCTGTTCCAGAATCTTTCCTTCTGATGTTATATTTCCCGTCAGTTATTCTGTCTTCAGTGTGATCTGCGTAAGTAAATATAAACAATACTGCCTTTCTGAGTTAGTCAAACACAGATTATTATAAATTCATGTTTCTCTCGAAGGTCTTAGAAAGTAATACCAATTGAAGAAACTACCACATATTTCAATAAAATTATTTCGCTGTTTGATTGTCTCGTGCTGTAATATGAAACGACAAACCAAAGTGTTAATATTAGTCTCCTCCAATAATTAGTATAAATCCAGATCCTGATATCTATTAACGAAATGTATATCCTGACGTCCTTGTCGTATACAGCTTCAGTAACACGCCACGGGTATTCATGTCGAAGAAGTTTTCCTGCAGTACACCACCGAAGAGCTACCCCTCCTCTTCCCTATCTTTCTTGATAATACTTATACAGATGAGCTCCCATGAAACCTTTAACGATTGTAAAACCAATTTTAGTAATCATCGCTTACAGGGACGACCAGTTAGGTTTTGCTGGACAGACTGACCAGGTCACAGCTGCGCACTTTGGATGCTCGTGTGCCTTTCGGTTGTACAAAAGTTCTCAATTATGTTCCAAGATATAATCAACCCAAACAGATGTCACACAGTTGATAATGATTTCTGAAAGCAAGTTTCTTATATGACTGGCACAAATGTGAATCCCCAAGTTATCATAGAGTGCAGTGAAAAACTGTTAACTAATAACTGAGGAAGGACCTACACTTTTTGTATTTTTTTTTTCGTCATCAGTCTACTGACTGGTTTGATGCGGCCCGCCACGAATTCCTTTCCTGTGCTAACCTCTTCATCTCAGAGTAGCACTTGCAACCTACGTCCTCAATTATTTGTTTGACTTATTCCAGTCTCTGTCTTCCTCTACAGCTCCCTCTAGTACCATGGAAGTCATTCCCTCATGTCTTAGCAGATGTCCTATCATCCTGTGCCGGCCGCGGTGGCCGTGCGGTTCTGGCGCTGCAGTCCGGAACCGCGGGACTGCTACGGTCGCAGGTTCGAATCCTGCCTCGGGCATGGGCGTGTGTGATGTCCTTAGGTTAGTTAGGTTTAAGTAGTTCTAAGTCCAGGGGACTTATGACCTAAGATGTTGAGTCCCATAGTGCTCAGAGCCATTTGAACCATTTCAATCCTATCATCCTGTCCCTTCTCCTTATCAGTGTTTTCCACATATTCCTTTCCTCTCCGATTCTGCGTAGAACCTCCTCATTCCTTACCTTATCGGTCCACCTAATTATCAACATTCGTCTATAGCACCACATCTCAAATGCTTCGATTCTCTTCTGTTCCGGTTTTCCCACAGTCCATGTTTCACTACTATACAATGCTGTACTCCAGACGTACATCCTCAGAAATATCTTCCTCAAATTAAGACCGGTATTTGATATTGGTAGACTTCTCTTGGCCAGAAATGCCTTTTTTGCCATAGCGAGTCTGCTTTTGATGTCCTCCCTGCTCCGTCCGTCATTGGTTATTTTACTGCCTAGGTAGCAGAGTTCCTTAACTTCATTGACTTCGTGACCATCAATCCTGATAAGTTTCTCGCTGTTCTCATTTCTACTACTCCTCATTACCTTCGTCTTTCTCCGATTTACTCTCAAACCATACTGTGTACTCATTAGACTCTTCATTCCGTTCAGCAGATCATTTAATTCTTCTTCAGTTTCACTCAGGATAGCAGTGTCATCAGCGAATCGTATCATTGATATCCTTTCACCTTGTATTTTAATTCCGCTCCTGAACCTTTCTTTTATTTCCATCATTGCTTCCTCGGTGTACAGATTGAAGAGTAGGGGCGAAAGGCTACAGCCTTGTCTTACACCCTTCTTAATACGAGCACTTCGTTCTTGATCGTCCTCTCTTATTATTCCCTCTTGGTTGTTGTACATATTGTATATGACCCGTCTCTCCCTATAGCTTAAACCTACTTTTTTCAGAATCTCGAACAGCTTGCACCATTATATATTGTCGAACGCTTTTTCCAGGTCGACAAATCCTATGAAAGTGTCTTGATTTTTCTTTAGCCTTGCTTCCATTATTAGCCGTAACGGCAGAATTGCCTCTCTTGTCCCTTTACTTTTCCTAAAGCCAAACTGATCGTCACCTAGCACATTCTCAATTTTCTTTTCCATTCTTCTGTGTATTATTCTTGTAAGCAGCTTCGATGCAAGAGCTGTGGAGCTGATTGTGCGATAATTCTCGGACTTGTCTGCTCTTTCCGTCTTCGGAATTGTGTGGATGATGCTTTTCCGGAAGTCAAATGTTATGTCGCCAGACTCATATATTCTACACACCAACGTGAAAAGTCGTTTTGTTGCCACTTCCCCCAATGATTTTAGAAATTCTTATGGAATGTTATCTATCCCTTCTGCCTTATTTGACCGTAAGTCCTCCAAAGCTCTTCTAAATTCCGATTCTAATACTAGATCCCCTATCTCTTCTAAATCGACTCCTGTTTCTTCTTCTATCACATAAGACAAATCTTCACCCACATAGAGGCTTTCGATGTATTCTTTCCGCCTATCTGCTCTCTCCTCTGCATTTAACAGTGGAATTCCCGTTGCACTCTTAATGTTACCACCGTTGCTTTTAATGTCGCCAAAGGTTGTATTGACTTTCCTGTATGCTGAGTCTGTCCTTCCGACAATCATATCTTCTTCGATGTCTTCACTTTTTTCCTGCAGCCATTTCGTCTTAGCTTCCCTGCACTTCCTATTTATTTCATTCCTCAGCGACTTGTATTTCTGTATTCCTGATTTTCCCGGAACATGTTTGTACTTCCTCCTTTCATCAATCAACTGAAGTATTTCTTCTGTTACCCAAGGTTTTTTCCCAGCTACGTTCTTTGTACCTGTGTTTTCCTTCCCAAACTTCTGTGATGGCCCTTTTTAGAGATGTCCATTCCTCTTCAACTGTACTACCTACTGCGCTATTCCTTATTGCTGTATCTATAGCGTTAGAGAACTTCAAACGTATCTCGTCATCCCTTAGTACTTCCGTATCCCACTTCTTTGCGTATTGACTCTTTCTGACTAATGTCTTGAACTTCAGCCTACTCTTCATCACTACTATATTGTGATCTGAGTCTATATCTGCTTCTGGGTACGCCTTGCAATCTAGTATCTGATTTCGGAATCTCTGTCTGACCATGATGTAATCTAATTGAAATCTTCCCGTATCTCCCGGCGTTTTCCAAGTATACCTCCTACTCTTGTGATTCTTGAACAGGGTATTCGCTATTACTAGCTGAAACTTGTTACAGAACTCAATTAGTCTTTCTCCTCTTTCATTCCTTGACCGAAGACCATACTCTCCTGAAACCTTTTCTTCTACTCCTTCCCCTACAACTGCATTCCAGTCGCCCATGACTATTAGGTTTTCGTCCCCCTTTACATACTGCATTACCCTTTCAATATCCGCATACACTTTCTCTATCTGTTCATCTTCAGCTTGCGACGTCCGCAAGTATACCTGAACTATCGTTGTCGGTGTTAGTCTGCTGTCGATTCTGATTAGAACAACCCGGTCACTGAACTGTTCACAGTAACACACCCTCTGCCCCACCTTCCCATTCATAACGAATCCTACACCTTTTATACCATTTTCTGCTGCTGTTGATATTACCCGATACTTATCTGACCAGAAATCCTTGTCTTCCTTCCACTTCACTTCACTGACCCCTACTATACCTAGATTGAGCCTATGCCTTTCCCTTTTCAAATTTTCTAGTTTCCTTCCACGTTCAAGCTTCTGACATTCCACGCCCCGACTCGTAGAACGTTATCCTTTCGTTGATTATTCAATCTTTTTCTCATTGTAACCTCCACCTTGGCAGTCCCCTCCCGGAGATCCGAATGGGGGACTATTCCGGAATCTTTTACCAATGGAGAGATCATCATGACACTTCTTCAATTACGCGCCACATGTCCTGCGGATAGACGTTACGTGTCTTTAATGCAGTGGCTTCCATTGCCTTCTGCATCGTCATGTCGTTGATCATTGCTGATTCTTCCGCCTGTAGGGGCAATTTCCCACCCCTAGGACAAGAGAGTGCCCTGAACCTCTATCCGCTCCTCCGCCCTCTTTGACAAGGCCGTTGGCAGAATGAGGCTGACATCTTATGCTGATTATTTATCAAAATTTAGGCAGTGGCGGTGGTCGAACCAAGGACCGTAGACGTTTTGATTATGAATCAAAGACGCTACCCCGATACCAAGGTTACTGGTAACTTTTTTGGTTATTAGAGCCCAAAACCTTCGTAATTACAACAGTTATTCATGAAGGCATTGGGAATAGTACTGATTGGTCAGTTGGAGGAGGTATAAATTATTGCAGACTTTTCTTCTGTATTTCTGATTTATTACAATCCTGGACGACCCTTCTATATGAAGCAAATTAGATGTCAAATGATATTTGATTGATATTATTGTCAACACCATCCTAGAAAAGTCGAATTGTATCTTCGTCTAAGCTTGTCTGTGTTAACGATGGGTGGGGAGGAGGTGTGGAAGTGGTGTAAACTCAATTCCATTCGCACATGTGCCGCTAAGAATCATGCATCAATTGGTGGATTAGGCCTACTAATACAGACTGTGGCTTGAGGAGGTCGCGAAGCACCACGTATTCATGACTATACACATTAGGGGGGGGGGGGGAGGGGGGGAACTATGCACATATAATGCATTTGAATTGTCTGATGGAATTACAACTTCATTGAGGCGTATGAGTCTCTATCTTCGATAATGATAGAAACTGAGGAAATAAATTAAATTTTGTTCTACAGCTGAGACTTCAACCTATATCTCCCGTTTACTAGGCAGATGTGGTAACCATTACATCAACATTGCTGTACAGCTAACACAGCAGCATGGAATACCGTAGTCCAATACCCTCCCTAACGTAAACTTCAATTCAATTCCCTCAGCTCGTTTTCCCCTCCTTAAATCACCAGTATTGCCAGTGCTCTCTGGTGTTGGAATAGAACGCCAACTTTGTACATCCCGCCTGTACCTCAGGTGTAGATTATCTATTGGTTGATAGAATTAAAATTTTTTCATGACATATGCATCTCAACTGAAACTTCGATAATCATAGAAGCTGAGGAAATGAATTAACATTTGTGTTACAGCTGGAACTTGAGCTTCTATCATTATCGAAGATTAGGTTGAGACTCATATGACTCAAGGAAACCTAATTCCATCAGACCAATAGATCGCCTACATCTGAGATACAGTAAGCGTTTCTCCACTCCGCACAAAGCTGGGGTGCTATTCCAATAAAAAGGAGCCCTGGCAATACTGATCATTTAAGAAGAGGAAACTGGCCTGAAGACGTTAACTGAAGCTCGTGTTAGGGATGGCCATTGGACTAGGGTAGTCCATGCTGCTGTTAGCCACTATTCTACGGGTGTGTAAAGGTTAGCACGTGGTTGAAGCCCCAGCTATGGCACACATTTTAATTCATTTCTTCAAAGTCTATCATTATTAAACATGCCAATGTTCCAAGATTTTATTCACAGCTTCTGTCTCAGTGTCCTGTAACCTGAGGGCCCTTATGGTTGTTCGAATTTTCTCAGTATACTGAAAAATCCTGCCCATGGGCCTGCACGTGAACAAACGGTTGACACACAAATTATTTCTTCACCAGATTTTATCTCCTGCATAATCTTCTCCCTCAAAACCTTCAATGCTCTCCTATTATGCTGACTTAGTCGAGCATCGAATTCAAACAACCTCGTAGTGAAGTATCTGCGATCAGAAGAACCACAGAATGGTTCATCTAATGTCTTGTCATATGGAGTTCCAACTGATTGAAATGAAGAGCCGTACTGGTGATATACCTCAGTAAAAACTGCTGATACACAGTATTTCAGTACAAAACACCTCCATCATCATGCCCTTTGTATTCTCTTCCACCAGAAAAGAGATCTCTTCCGTATTCTCAAAGAAGGTATACCTCCATTAAATTGCATTAAGCTTGCCCTGTAATTCAAAGCCCTGTTCTGGAATTCGTAGTATCTTAAAGGTTGTTCTTTACTTGGATTAACTAACGTCAGATCTTGAACTGGGTTGCGCCAGTGACTGAGCTGACATTGCACACAAAAAATCTAAATCCAGGACTTCAGGATGTCAATGTTTCCCTGCACAATGGAAGTGCAGCAGCGAAAACAGTTAGGGCGGCACTTATCTCGACAAATCTGTGTTAAGATGAGTCGTACCGCCGAAAATGATAAAATTTGAAGCTTTTAATTTCACAGAGAATAAGAGAATATAGATATTTATGGATAATCTGTTATCCGTTTTGGTGAAATATTCTAGTATTTAGTATTTTAAATAAATTTTTTATGACAATGATGCAAAGACATTTCTGAGAAATTAGTTTTGCATCTTTGGTGGAGAGTAAATCCTATGATGACTTTTTGTACGTCCATCCTTCTGCCAGGAGGTCTGGGGGACTACGGCCGTTTACTACTGTAAGAAAATGAAACAACTATTGTCGTCCTTACGTTGTCATTTATTGTGTAGCTACCACTTTCGGCGCTTTATTGCACGATCTTCAGGCCTTAGTTTACGCTGTAGGGGCTACCACGACCCAACTGGTTGGAGAGACGACACCACACTTACAGGTAGTCTGCGTAAAGCAGTTGTTAGCCACCGATGCTTCGTGTATATGGATCGTGATAACCCCTTCAGCATCATCTAAAGCCTGAAGATGGTGCACTGAAGCGCAGAAACTGGTAGTTACATAATAAATTACAACATAAGGACGCCTGTAGGTGTTTAATTTTCTTACTATGGTGACTTGTCAATTACAATACTAGAGAGCATTAATCATGTGCAGAAGAGGATGTGCACGAGACTGCATATACTAAAAAAATATTTTTGAAGTACTATGTAATCAGATAGTTAGACTGTGATACGCAAATTGATCAGATTACACAATATTGTGGTACGACTATTAGAAGTCACTTGGATAATTTAGATGGCATGAAGAGAGCTCTTTGGGCAATTTCACAAGCTTTCTCAAGATGATGAAGAAATCCCCAACCTGTGTTTCACTGAGTGGTGTAAATACCTGAAGGCAAAAGTGGATGATTAATTAGACACTGTCTCACACAAAATTACTATACCAAATGCTGTTGTGCTTGCCATGAAACCTGTGTTGCAGGATCTTGCCCATACAGAGTCGTGGAAGAAATGTCTGAAAGGCAAATCACAAAATGCCAATGAAACTTTTAAAAATGTTGTGTGGCCAAGGACATAAAAAAATGTTTTTGTTGGAAGGTCAGTCTTCGTACCTGGTGTTTTTGACGCAGCTCCTAGTTTTAAAGATGGCTGAAACTATAAGGTTTGGAGCCTCTTTGTATTAATACAAGATATAATACTGCTAAAAGTGTTATGATATTGGACCAACTGCGAGTCATGAAGGCAGAGATTGCAACAAACAAATTTGTTAAAAGAAGCCACATTCAAGGAAAGAAAGGCAGCACTGGATGAGGAAAATGATGGAGCAGATGAGGACTACTAGCAAGGAGGATTCTATCGTACTTTGTGTGTATCAGTTGACTGTGTATTAAATGTTTTCTTTGATACGTAATTTTCTGAAAATGGCTTTCTTCAGTATAAATTCCTTTTCCTCAAGAACTTCTAAATCTACACCGGTGACTTACTGACACGCAACTCAGATAGTACTGTTATGTTGTAAGTCTACTTCAGCAGCATTAACTCTAATAGTTAAAATTCAAGAAATTAAAATTAAGGAAATTTACTTCCAAAAATTATATGTCTAGGAAAAAGTCATAACTTCTTCCTAACTATCATTTTAAAATGATTGTAGAGCAATTTATTCACATAACATGAGAAAACATGTGTAATAATTTCTTCTTTATATACTCAACAGTTCCTGAGAGTACGGGGCATTTGTATAACCAATTTAACATTGTCCAGATAGGCTGATATTTCTCCCCGTAACTCTGACCAGGCAGCCAACGGTTTACACAGCATGTTCCTAGTTCAGTGATGCTGCTGCCTCCTCAACCATCTATCTGAAGTGCATAACCAAGCTGCTCCTTTCTTAAATAACCTATTCCCGGCATGCTTTGTGCTATGCAACTAATAACAGCAAGCGTAAAAGTCCACAAAATTAATAGATTCCATATAGAGCAAATAGAAATCTTCAACCAACTTACTTTGAGTGTACTTAGTATCTTAGCGTGCATCCAGATAACCATGCTCTACTACCACAGAGAGGTAGGGAGCGAGAAGGTGGAATGGAAGGGCGAGACATCCAAATAAACATCATTCACACAGCGTCAGTTCACTTGCTTTGTTCCCTTGGAAGCTTAATTCCTTTGCTGACCTTGATAATGCTGTGGCCAATATAGAGAGCATACGTTTGATGATGAACACTCGGTGCGAAGGATTAGGCTTTGTAAGACCGGTTTTAGATCTCAACGGATATGTGAATCAAATGAAGACGGGATCCCTATGAGTTTCAATTGTTATTTTTGTTGGAAATAGTGCATTTTGGCAGTGAGTGTCTGTTCTCACGAAGGCACTTTCAGAATATCGGATACTAGGGGAGCGTGAGGCAGTTCAAATGCTGGGATGCTAATGGGATGTAGTAAAGTTAAAGTGCTCTGCAAACGGTTCATTCCATTTGGATGCTCATCTATCAATCATGCATCGGTGTGTGTCTTGGTGGAATCAGGGAGTTGTCTTCCCATTTTGAATTATGGCTGGTGTTCGTGCGTAGCATCAAGCGCCAACATGTCGGCCTGGAACGTTGCAGCAGAGAGGGCTGTGAGATGACGTCAGCCAATAGTAGGACGCTGACTAGGACGACACCAAGACAGGAGCGGCATCTACACGAAGAGAATATAAGCGACACACCGCCCAGCCGCGGCGGCAGTGGAAGAAGAACTGTCTTACAAACGCTACAGCAATGACTTATGAACTGTATTGTTTTGCTTGCATTGAAATTGTATATACTGAAGAACATTGATTATCTGCATGTCACCATTTGCTTGTGGCACACCATTGTGAATACGTAAAGTGCTCTAGAGCACTTGCCCGCGAAAAGCAAAGGTCCCGAGTTCGAGTCTCGGTCCGGCACACAGTTTTAACCTGCAAAGAAGTTTCATATCAGCCCACACTCCGCTGCAGAGTGAAAATATCATTCTGGGAACATCCCCGAGGCTGTGGCTAAGCCATGTCTCCGAAATATCCTTTCTTTTAGGAGTACTAGTTCTGCAAAGTTCGCAGGAGAGCTTCTGTAAAGTTTGGAAGGTAGGAGAAGAGGTACTGGTAGAAACATAGCTGTGAGGACGGGGCGTGAGTCGTGCTTGGGTAGCTCAGATGGTATAAAACCTGCCCGCGAAAGGCAAAGGTCCCGAGTCCGAGTCGCGGTCCGGCACACAGTTTTAATATTCCAGGAAGTTTCATCATCCACATAGTTCGGACGGTAGCTAGAGACAACAAGAGCGAAAATTATCGCACAATCAGCTCAACAGCTTATGCATCCAGTTTGCTGACAAGATTATCAACAAGAATGGAAAAGAAAACTGAGGATCTGTCATAAGACGATCAGTTCGGCCTTAGGACGGGTAAAGGCAACAGAGAAGCAGCTGTAACGTTCCGGTAGGTAGTGGCAGCTATAGTGAAGAAAACTGAAGACACATTCATTGGATGCGTCGACCTACAAAAAGCGTTCGTCATTGCCAAATGGTGCAAGATGTTCGAAATTCTGAGGAAATTAGCTCTAAAGGCATGTAATACATTATGTACAAGGACCAAGACGGAATACTAAGAGTTGAAGACCAAGAACTAAGTAGTCCGATTATAAAAGCGTAAGACAGGGATGTCATATTTCGCTTGCACTGTTCGATCTGTACACCACCGATGCAATGACGGAAATAAATGATACAACCGTGGGATTAAAATTCAAGGTGGAAGGTTGTTGTTGTTGTTGTGGTCTTCAGTCCTGAGACTGGTTTGATGCAGCTCTCCATGCTACTCTATCCTGTGCAAGCTTTTCATCTCCCAGTACCTACAGCAACCTACATGCTTCTGAATCTGCTTAGTGTATTCATCTCTTGGTCTCCCTCTGCGATTTTTACCCTCCACGCTGCCCTCCAATACTAAACTGGTGATCCTCTGATGCATCAGAATATGCCCTACCAACCGATCCCTTCTTCTACTCAAGTTGTGTCACAAACTCCTCTTCTCCACATTTCTATTCAATACCTTCTCATTAGTTATGTGATCTACCCACCTAATCTTCAGCATTCTTTTGTAGCACCACATTTTAAAAGCTTCTATTTTCTTCTTGTCGAAACTATTTATCGTCCATGTTTCACTTCCATTCAGGGCTACACTCCATACAAATACTTTCAGAAACGTCTTCCTGACACTTAAATCTATACTCGATGTTAACAAATTTCTCTTCTTCAGAAACGCTTTCCTTGCCACTGCCAGTCTACATTTTATATTCTCTCTACTTCGACCATCATCTGTTACTTTTATCCCCAAATAGCAGCCGGCCGTTGTGGCCGAGCGGTTCTAGACGCTACACCCTGGAACTGCGCGACCGCTACGGTCACAGGTTCGAATCCTGCCTCGGGCATGGGTGTGTGTGCTGTCCTTAGGTTAGTTAGGTTTAAGTAGTTCTAAGTTCTAGGGGACTGATGACCTCAGAAGTTAAGTCCCATAGTGCTCAGAGCTATTTGAACCATTTGAACCCAAATAGTAAAACTCCTTTCCTACTTTAAGTGTCTCATTTCCAAACCTAATTCCCTCAGCATCACCCGACCTAATTCAACTACATTCCATTATCCTCGTTTTGCTTTTGTTAATCTTCATCTTATATCCTTCTTTCAAGACACTGTCCATTCTGTTCAACTGATCTTCCAAGTCCTTTGCTGTCTCTGACAGAATTACAATGTCATCGGCGAACCTCGAAATTTTTATTTCTTCTCCATGGATTTAATACCTCCTCCGAATTTTTCTTTTGTTTCCTTTACTGCTTACTCAATATACAGATTGAATAGCAATGGGGAGAGGCTACAACCCTCTCTCACCCCCTTCCCATCCACTGCTTCCCCTCTATGTCCCTCGACTATTATAAATACAATCTGGTTTCTGTACAAATCGTAAACAGTCTTTCGCTCCCTGTATTTTACCCATGCCACCTTTAGAGTTTAAAAGAGGGTATTCCAGTCAACATTGTCAAAAGCTTTCTCCACGGTTACAAATACTAGAAACGTAGGTTTGCCTTTCCTTCATATTTCTTCTAAGGTAAGTCGTAGGGTCAGTGTTTTGCAGCTGTGACTTACTAAACTGATAGTTCGGTAATTTTCTCATCTGTCAACCCCTGCTTTCTTTGGGATTGGAATTATTATATTCTTCTCGAAGTCTGAGGGTATTTCGCCTGTCTCATACATCTTGATCACCAGATGGTAGAGTTGTGTTAGGACTGGCTCTCCCAAGGCTGTCACTAGTTCTAATGGAATGTTGTCTACTCCCGGGGCCTTGTTTCGACTCTGGTATTTCAGTGATCTGTCAAACTCTCCATGCAGGTAGAAGGATATCAACAATTAGATTTACAGATGAGACTGCTATCCTCAGTAAGTGTAGACCCATTGCAGGATGTATATCATGGAATGAACAGGCTAATTAGCACAGAATATGGACTGAACGTAAACCGAAGAATACAAAATTAACGAGAGGTAGCAGGAATTACAACAGCATGAAATTTAGTATTGTAATTGGAGATCACGAAGTAGATAAAGTTACGGAATTCTGAGACATGGCCAACTAAATAAGTCATGATGGACGGAACAAGAAGGCTCTTAAATCACTAGCAAAAATGTCATTTTTGGCCAAGAGAGGTTTGCTGGTACGAAACGTAGACCTTAATCTGAGGAATAAATTTCTGAGAACGTACTTGTTGAGCACAGCATTGCATGTTCGTGAAACATGAACATTAGAAAAGCCAGAACAGAAGAGAACTGAAGCGTTTGACATGTGGTGCTGCAGAAGGACGTTGAAAATTATGTAGGGAATGACCACGTTCTTCGCGGAATCGTCTAGGAAAAGAATGTATGGGGAACTTTGACAAGAAGAAGGGACAGGATGACAGGACGTCTGTTAAGACATCAGGGAATAATTTCCATGGCACTCGAGGAAGGGCAAGAACTATAAAGCAAGACAGAGACGGGAATAAATCCAGTGATTGAGAACGTAGGTTCAAATTGCTATCCTCATACATCTCGGTTGGTACAGGAGTGGAATTCGTGGCGGGCCGTATCGAACCAGTGAGAAGACTGATGATAAAAAAATGGCGGGGAAGTGGTCATCTTGCTCGTAATCCGAAGGGGAACAGGTACATCCTTGTCATTATTGGTGCCAATTCCACAGTTCTGTCACTGGTGCCGAATTAGGGAGAAATTTCTTCTACTACAGAGGAGATTTCTTCCTTCCACAGGACCATAACTTGAAATTCGGTCCTAACTTCTTTGAAGTCGCTGCTTAATGATTTGCCTGTGCATCTACTTCCTGCAATAACCTCATCTGTACATTCAACCTGATCCTCACATTTTGTATTAATCTACTCCCATGATTACGAAATAGCTCCTTGAACACCTTGCTACGTTTTCTTAGCTCTTCCGACAGTTTACTTCGGTTTTCTGTCTTTCGGTCTATAATCATGGTAACCCGTTGCGGCGCAACATCTGGTGCCATTTCTACGTCTTCTTCCGGCACAGTGCGCTTTTCCGGTTCTTGTACTTCTATATTTATTAGTTCATGAAGTGCATCACCTGCCTAATTTTCTTCCGTGCCCTGCGATACAGTAGTTTCGCCTGCTTGAAGCATATTACCCTAGTCCCTCAGTTCCTGGTGATCAAATACTTCATATCTTCATTCATGCGACGCACCTTTACGACTTGCATCATGTGGCTATGCTCATCCCTTTTATAACTTCGCTAATCACACAACTCATAGTTACCTCTTCGTTACTTAACTATTTAGTTAACTTGCAGTAAAACAGTCTCAATCGCAACAGGCTTTTGTTTTAGTTGCCAACAGGTTTCGGTCGATTATTTAGATCATCTTCTAGCCGTAAGAATCACGAAGGCGGCCGGTGGCGATGGAGGGCGCCAGATCTTTACCAGCATGGACGTCAACTGCACAGCTGTATCTTTGGTCCTGCTGCTGAAAGGTTTTGGACACAATGGACCACACAGCGGATGCACGCAAAAATCTTCGACAGTCTGAAGCTTACGAAACCCAAAGTACTTGACGTACATAGCCCCACGTGGTATCAATGGGATTGTGGCAAAAGCATTCTCGAGGTTACATAGGTTAAAATGATTATCCATTAGATTTGCAAACATATGGTGGTACGATAAAATAACATATAGACATTAATTTCACAGAATGTGCTGATTCAAACTGTTAGTGGTAAATCAGCGAACCTAGTGAATAAGCAACTCTGTTTATTCTTCCTCTAAATCGATCTAACCCGGATTATAAGACCAAGTGGTGGATGGTAGCCAACGGCCACTGGTTCCACGAAGATATCCCGCTACAATGTGGATTAAATACGCGGACAAATATCCTACCAGCCGTCAGAAAGTCCAAACAAACAGAAGTACGAGTATGATCAACTCCTTTGTAACAAACCATTAAAGAGTGTGGGTTCCAGTGAACAAAGATGCCTGAACTATGTCTATAATGTGATTGTAGAGTCAACCATTGCTCAGTACAGAGTGAAACGAAGAACAACCTACAAACGAAATGTTACCACTGCAAATAAGAAAGGAGTGAAATTAACAGCAGAAATACTAGTCACAGGAACACCGGAACTAGTACAGACATCACACCTTAACTGCAACCACATGACTCAGATCAACGTCTAAAATCCAATACCCATGCCAAATTTACACCAAAATCGATTAAATAAATTAATGTAAAATCTCTGCACTTCATCGCAACACAACTGAGTCTAAGTAACAAGAAAATTAACGTGACTCCGAAGCACATAGCGGAGTTTGCCAAAAGCGTGCTACTCATCAATGCCCAGAAACCAATGTCTCTGCTTGCTTTGTGTCTTAGCGTGCCCAAACTCAGCACCGGAGATTGAAGGAAAGTAGTGTTAGCTACTGTCTGTGCCTTACAGGAGGGTGGGTGACATTTCCCTGTCTCAAACTTAACTCTCTGAACCCCCGTAAAAGCGAAAGAAGTTAGAATGGCGTCCTACGACTGATGCACTAAAACACTACCTCAGGTGGAGCGTATTTCAAACATACCAGCAAACTTAGACAGTCAATGAACTCTAACGCAGTGGGGGATGAGACGAAGGAAGACAGCCTGCAACTGATAAAGAAATAAAGAAACCCGCTAGCATTTTCCTTCACCTCCGGCTCAGCGATCAAGTCGCACCCAAACGAAAATTTAATAGCGGTAAGTGAACGTCCAAAACTGTGAATGCCGGACATAATTTCCACTTTCACAATGACACAGTTACTCACTCAGAAGAACTGTGCTGTATAGGACTCCGCTCCTGAATCTTACTCAATTACACACGGTATCTTTCCCTCTAAAAGTTAAGCGCCGTTTTGATATTTTTATTAACATACTGTTTGCATCAGGTAAACCTAGTCCCCGATATTTCTGTACTGTATATTATTTTTACAATTAAGAACTGGCTAATTGATTTTGAGGATCACTGTTGTATTCCTCGTGGTATGCACTTAAGATTTTAGGAGCATTCAAACCCTGTTACTTACTCGTAGAAGTAACATTTCGTGTGTTTGTCGTTCTTCGTTTCACTCTGTACTGGGCAATGGTGAACTCTACAGTCACACTGTAGACATAGTTGAGAAATGTCTTCTCACTGAAAGCCCACACTCTTTAATGGGTTGTTACTAAGGATTGATTATACTCGAATTTCTGTTTGCTTGGACTTTGATGGCTGGCAGGGAATGTGTGTTTTGTTCCTAAACAAATTGTCAACGACGTACGGTGCTCTATGCAGAGTTTCATTACTGATGTTTGATACATACACTCCTGGAAATTGAAATAAGAACACCGTGAATTCATTGTCCCAGGAAGGGGAAACTTTATTGACACATTCCTGGGGTCAGATACATCACATCACACTGACAGAACCACAGGCACATAGACACAGGCAACAGAGCATGCACAATGTCGGCACTAGTACAGTGTATATCCACCTTTCGCAGCAATGCAGGCTGCTATTCTCCCATGGAGACGATCGTAGAGATGCTGGATGTAGTCCTGTGGAACGGCTTGATATGCCATTTCCACCTGGCGCCTCAGTTGGACCAGCGTTCGTGCTGGACGTGCAGACCGCGTGAGACGACGCTTCATCCAGTCCCAAACATGCTCAATGGGGGACAGATACGGAGATCTTGCTGGCCAGGGTAGTTGACATACACCTTCTAGAGCACGTTGGGTGGCACGGGATACATGCGGACGTGCATTGTCCTGTTGGAACAGCAAGTTCCCTTGCCGGTCTAGGAATGGTAGAACGATGGGTTCGATGACGGTTTGGATGTACCGTGCACTATTCAGTGTCCCTCGACGATCACCAGTGGTGTACAGCCAGTGTAGGAGATCGCTCCCCACACCATGATGCCGGGTGTTGGCCCTGTGTGCCTCGGTCGTATGCAGTCCTGATTGTGGCGCTCACCTGCACGGCGCCAAACACGCATACGACCATCATTGGCACCAAGGCAGAAGCGACTCTCATCGCTGAAGACGACACGTCTCCATTCGTCCCTCCATTCATGCCTGTCGCGACACCACTGGAGGCGGGCTGCACGATGTTGGGGCGTGAGCGGAAGACGGCCTAACGGTGTGCGGGACCGTAGCCCAGCTTCATGGAGACGGTTGCGAATGGTCCTCGCCGATACCCCAGGAGCAACAGTGTCCCTAATTTGCTGGGAAGTGGCGGTGCGGTCCCCTACGGCACTGCGTAGGATCCTACGGTCTTGGCGTGCATCCGTGCGTCGCTGCGGTCCGGTCCCAGGTCGACGGGCACGTGCACCTTCCGCCGACCACTGGCGACAACATCGATGTACTGTGGAGACCTCACGCCCCACGTGTTGAGCAATTCGGCGGTACGTCCACCCGGCCTCCCGCATGCCCACTATACGCCCTCGCTCAAAGTCCGTCAACTGCACATACGGTTCACGTCCACGCTGTCGCGGCATGCTACCAGTGTTAAAGACTGCGATGGAGCTCCGTATGCCACGGCAAACTGGCTGACACTGACGGCGGCGGTGCACAAATGCTGCGCAGCTAGCGCCATTCGACGGCCAACACCGCGGTTCCTGGTGTGTCCGCTGTGCAGTGCGTGTGATCATTGCTTGTACAGCCCTCTCACAGTGTCCGGAGCAAGTATGGTGGGTCTGACACACCGGTGTCAATGTGTTCTTTTTTCCATTTCCAGGAGTGTATATAAAAATCAGAAGTCTCACTATAGTAGAGGATATCGATGAAGTAAATCCAAACTGAAGTTCAAAGATATGGTGGGAAGATGGTGGAATACATGCCACGCCAATCATAAGTAATTACATTTGAGAGAATATTTTTGTTCCTGTTCATGGAGTTGTTGTTTTGGCCTGGTTTGATGAAGCATACCATGGTAGTCCATGCTGTACAAGCCTTCTAATCTCTGCATGCATATCAAATAATGCTTCAATATGAACATGATTACCGTATTAAAAGCTCCGCTCTAGAGCTTTTACCCTCCCTCACACGTCTCTCTATTATGAAACTGACAATTCCTTCATGCCTCTGGACATTTCCTGTCATCCTACCACGTCTTTTAGTCAAGCTATGTTAATTCGATCTACGCAGCTAACGTTCAGCATTCTTCTTTTTCTTAGGTCGGATACTGGCAGTTCGCTTTGCCTATCTGTCTTCCGCTTTCGTCTTGAGAACCGTGTAGCTGGTGCGGCAAGTATCCTCAATGATCTTGCTGTTCTGTTCCAGTCTCGTTCTGCCTCTTGTGTTTTCCCTTCTACTGTCCTTCCAGTGATACTTTTGGTGGGACCGTCATGTCCCCTCTGATTTCTATTACCTCCAGAGCACCTCGTTGTTTGATATCCATTCAGCCCAATAGATCATTAGCATTCTGCGGTACCACCACGTTTCTAAGGTTGTTATTTTGTGTTTTTCTGTTTCTTCGTGTGTACATATTTTACATTCACACAGCTGGACACTACAAACAAATACCTTTATGACATCTTTTGGAAATTTGTGGTAAGATGTTATGGGACCACATTGCTGAGGTCACCGGTTCCTAAGCTTAAATACTACTTACCCTAACTTTAACTAACTCACTCTAAGGACAGCACACACAGCCATGCCCTAAGAAGGATACGAACCTCCGACGCACGAACCGTGACAAGACACCTGAGACCACGCGGCTACTCAGCGCGGCATATCAGGTCTTGGCTATGCTGCTGGATATGAAAATGTATCTTCTCCTTGGTAAGGTATAGGATTGGTAAGCAGGGCACATGGGCTGCTGGAGTGGAATGCTGACCCCATTTGAGGTTACAAAATTTTATTTTCATCACCTTAAATAGGACAGAGCACAATGATTAATTAGCATTTGTAAATTGCTGTGATCTACAGCGATTATTCGATTGCATAAAGGCAATGAGAATAATTAAAAAAATTTAAAAGAAAAACAGCCTTATGGCCCTAACTTCAAAGTAATAAAAAATTATTTTACACAAATTACATAACTGCAGATCTGAGCTCACTAGTTGTGAAATTGAGTCAATTATCAGGCCTTGTGAATATGAAAAATAACTTGTAAAAGCTATTTGATTTCAAAAATACTCAAATAGTAACATCATATAAATACTTGAATTAACTATCATGGAGAACACTCGAAAATATGTTATGATAGTCTGAAAGATCTATACAGCAATCAGCAAATTCTCGACGTTTGGCGTTCACATCGGCCGCGCGTCTGGATTCCGTGGAGCTCAAGTGACAAGAACAGGCAGGAGGGCCTGCGAACACCAATAACGGCTTCTAGGACACACAAATCCAGTATTAACACACAGCTCACTGAAATACTAAAACCAACAACAAAGCACTGGCTGGCGCCAAATGCAGGAAGAGATTATAAACGTTTTAGTGTGACAACCGCGGTTACAATTAAAGCAATAGTTCATTGAACAGTCTCCAACGACGTGAAATTTCACTTAATAAATTTATAAACCGCATCTAGCTCAAGATGATAATGACCTGACAATCCGCACACAACCTTAAATACCAAAGCACCGCTTGACGGCAAAAAATTGTTGCTATTATAGTTGTCAACAGGGAATAAGTTTGCAGTTCCAATTTAAATTAGCGGCTGAAGTTTATACAGAGAATAAACTCTGAGTCATTAAATTGACCGCTTAACATAGTAACAATAACAATAAAAAAAGGAATCGCCGAATATCGGCCATATTTGTAATTCAAGATAAACGCAAGGGAAACATGGCAAAGCGCAGTTACATGGATTTGCAATACCAAGCATCCCGGTCCCACGTCCAGGCGGTTTAAGGATGACTAGCGAAAATGAAAGTGGCTACACGGAGCAGTCACATCAAAAAGTTCCACCACAAAATGGCTCACCATTTAAAGTTAGTCCAAGAGCTCACTGTTAACATGTACGCCAGAGTAAACTCCCGCGCTTTCCTCAGGATTCCAGATAGACACGACTGTTAAACAGAGCCTACGGTCGCGGGTTCGAATCCTGCCTCGGGTATGGATGTGTATGATGTCGTTAGGTTAGTTAGGTTTAATTAGTTCCACGTCTAGGGGCTGATGACCTCAAATGTTAAGTCCCATAGTGCTTAGAGCCATTTGAACCGTTTAAACAAAGCCTATGTTGACCGGTGACTTCTTCTCCACTTCACTTCCGCTCGCCGCCAGACCCAGGCGCCCAAATGTCACCACCTTGCGTCTTCGCAGTACACCAAGCGCCGAATAATTACTCGCGATGCTCCGTGCACTGTCTTCCCTCTGTCACCGTCGCCGAGCGAGTCTCCGTCACTGCACCGAACGAGTCTCACCTGGCGAGCCGCAGCCGTCCTAATTAGAGGGCGCTAGCTAACCAGGCCGCAGAGCGGGTAACTTCGACAGAGAAACCATGCAGCCAAGAACATCGTAGGAAGTCACGGCTCAATCCTGTTATAAGCAGCTTTTGCCTGGTGGATTCTCCTTGCAAAATCCCTCCTCGATCATCCGCCCCATATAATTTTACTCCCTAGCTACGTAAAGAAGCCGACAGAGTCCAGTTACTCATTGATAGATAAGCATTGACTGCTGGGTGTTTTGCTGCTGGGCAAGCATCGCTTCTAATTCTTCCGCATTTTCACTTAACACTGTAATGTCATCATGAAACCTCAGCCTGCCTGTTTCCTTATCGTCAATTTTAATTCCTCCTGTAACTCCTAGTTTCTCCCTAACTTCATCTATTGCCGTCTGAATGTGTCCATTGAACAGGAGAGGAGAAAGAAAACAGCCCTGTCGTACGCACCACTTAATAGTAGCTTTCTCTTGAATTCCCCACATCTTATCACAGCCACCTTTTCTCTATCGCACCACATTTCAAATGCTTCTATTGTCTTCTTCTCCGAACTGCTTGTTCTCCACGTTTCACTATGACACAAGGCTACACTCCAAATAGTGTAAGGTATGAGGTGATTACCACAGATTTTCTTAGGTCATCATTGTACACTCCTGGAAATTGAAATAAGAACACCGTGAATTCATTGTCCCAGGAAGGGGAAACTTTATTGACACATTCCTGGGGTCAGATACATCACATGATCACACTGACAGAACCACAGGCACATAGACACAGGCAACAGAGCATGCACAATGTCGGCACTAGTACAGTGTATATCCACCTTTCGCAGCAATGCAGGCTGCTATTCTCCCATGGAGACGATCGTAGAGATGCTGGATGTAGTCCTGTGGAACGGCTTGCCATGCCATTTCCACCTGGCGCCTCAGTTGGACCAGCGTTCTTGCTGGACGTGCAGACCGCGTGAGACGACGCTTCATCCAGTCCCAAACATGCTCAATGGGGGACAGATCCGGAGATCTTGCTGGCCAGCGTAGTTGACTTACACCTTCTAGAACACGTTGGGTGGCACGGGATACATGCGGACGTGCATTGTCCTGTTGGAACAGCAAGTTCCCTTGCCGGTCTAGGAATGGTAGAACGATGGGTTCGATGACGGTTTGGATGTACCGTGCACTATTCAGTGTCCCCTCGACGATCACCAGTGGTGTACGGCCAGTGTAAGAGATCGTTCCCCACACCATGATGCCGGATGTTGGCCCTGTGTGCCTCGGTCGTATGCAGTCCTGATTGTGGCGCCCACCTGCACGGCGCCAAACACGCATACGACCATCATTGGCACCAAGGCAGAAGCGACTCTCATCGCTGAAGACGACACGTCTCCATTCGTTCCTCCATTCACGCCTGTCGCGACACCACTGGAGGCGGGCTGCACGATGTTGGGGCGTGAGCGGAAGACGGCCTAACGGTGTGCGGGACCGTAGCCCAGCTTCATGGAGACGGTTGCGAATGGTCCTCGCCGATACCCCAGGAGCAACAGTGTCCCTAATTTGCTGGGAAGTGGCGGTGCGGTCCCCTACGGCACTGCGTAGGATCCTACGGTCTTGGCGTGCATCCGTGCGTCGCTGCGGTCCGGTCCCAGGTCGACGGGCACGTGCACCTTCCGCCGACCACTGGCGACAACATCGATGTACTGTGGAGACCTCACGCCCCACGTGTTGAGCAATTCGGCGGTACGTCCACCCGGCCTCCCGCATGCCCACTATACGCCCTCGCTCAAAGTCCGTCAACTGCACATACGGTTCACGTCCACGCTGTCGCGGCATGCTACCAGTGTTAAAGACTGCGACGGAGCTCCGTATGCCACGGCAAACTGGCTGACACTGACGGCGGCGGTGCACAAATGCTGCGCAGCTAGCGCCATTCGACGGCCAACACCGCGGTTCCTGGTATGTCCGCTGTGCCGTGCGCGTGATCATTGCTTGTACAGCCCTCTCGTAGTGTCCGGAGCAAGTAGGGTGGGTCTGACACACCGGTGTCAATGTGTTCTTTTTTCCATTTCCTGGAGTGTATAACAGTTGGACAGACAAAGGTTTAAAAATTTTGTAACCAAAGGAAAACTATTACTACATCTAATTTTTTCTGCTACAGTTTTTTAGAGTTTTGCGATACGCGAATAAC
The DNA here is from genome assembly GCF_021461385.2 of Schistocerca piceifrons. Taxonomy (NCBI): domain Eukaryota; kingdom Metazoa; phylum Arthropoda; class Insecta; order Orthoptera; family Acrididae; genus Schistocerca; species Schistocerca piceifrons. The sequence continues at coordinate 123,598 of NW_025729158.1, read as the reverse complement.
ATTGTTTGGTAATGGCCTTTAAATTCTATACGAGTTTTACTGTGTAAAGCCGTTTAATTGCAGTAAGTGTTTTCAATAGTTTAGTCATGGTGGTAAAAGTCATTGATGGAATGTCAACTGATTCCTATAAGCATACTACTGGAGGAATAGCCAAATAACGAACAAAATAAATGACTCACAAAATGCCGTTTTAATTTTTGGGGGCTGTAGTAAAGGTTTTTGAGAATGTTTCGTTCTTTGAAATGTCTTCCTAGGTTCCTGTAACAACTGTCATCAAACCTTGGAGCCTCTGTCAACAATAAACGTATCTTTCAGAAGAGAATTCAGTCGTTAGTAGCACAATTATTTTTATTTTGCCTTACCGATTTTGACAGATTAGTCTGTCATCTTAGAAGCTTACAAAGTTTCGGATAATATAAATCATATCACGTTGGCCATGTATTTTTAGCCACTACGTAGCTCTATTCTATAAATGATAGACTCGTTCCTATTCTTAATCTTCAACTTTATTCTGAATCAATGAGCCAGACATTAACATGGAACATCTGAGACAAAACAAACAAAAAACAAAGAGTAAATGATTATGTGTACATTAGAGTCTTTGCCGCTGCCCCTGTACTGTGTACGCGCAACTATTTTTCTGCGTGCTCCAACACAGCCCCCTCCCTGAAGAGCGGAGCTCCAGGAATGTGCGGAAACTAGTACCGCACCCTTCGCCCGGCTCTTATGCGAATTTCCGGCTGTATTTCCTCCATCGTCGTATCCTCTCGCGGCTTCATCCGGCTCACTGTCCTACCATCCGTTGCATCCTGCAGGGGCCCCTCGTCTTGATGCAGGCCCGCCTCCTCTTCTTGTCTTACATCTTCTAGCAGTAAGTGAGCCGGCTTCACCCGGTCTATAGACACAGTAAAACTCTTACCGCGAACTAGGATAGTCATGGCCTGGTCCGTACGGTGTAGTACTTTATAAGGTCCCGTATATGGCGGCTGTAGTGGAGTTCTGACTGCGTCGGTTCGCAACATTACATGCGAGCATTTGCTTAATTCTCGATGTACGAACGGCGGCCTAACACCATGACGTATCACTAGTTGTGGCCTAAGCTCGGCCAGTTGAGCCCTTACTCTCGTTAACAAGTACGGTAGGTCCGACTCGCCTGTATTCTTCTGAAAAAACTCTCCGGGTAGGCGTAAGGTTTCCCCGTATGCTAATTCCGCTGTAGATGCTCCGAGGTCGGGTTTGAAAACAGTGCATAAGCCTAGTAACACTAGTGGCAATGCTGCTGACCAATTCTCGGCATGACACATTAACGCGGCGTTGAGTGTTCGGTGCCACCGCTCCACCATGCCGTTGCTTTCCGGGTGATAACTTGTGGTACGGTGACGGCGGAACCCGCACATGTTTGCCAGCTCCAGGAACAAAGAGGTTTCTAACTGACGTCCTTGGTCCGTCGTGACATGTACTGGACATCCAAACCATGCTATCCACGTTGTCAAGAATGCCCGACTGACTGTCTCTGCTGATATGTCTGAAATGGGGCTTGCTTCTGTCCACCTCGTAAATCTGTCAATTGCTGTCCATAGATACCGACAGCCTTCGGACATTGGCAACGGTCCAACAATATCCAGAAGCACATGTTCCAAACGACCAGTTGCCCCGTCAACTTTACCCACTGGATTCTTCACATGGCGTCCCACTTTACATCGCTGACAATCCAGACACGTCTGCGCCCACTTCCGACAGTCTCTCTTAATTCCTAGCCACACAAAACGTTCTGTCATTAATTTTACACCCCCCCCCCCCTGCGGGTTCGGGGGTTAGAATAGGCCCGCGGTATTCCTGCCTGTCATAAGGGATGACTAAAAGGAGTCTCAAACGTTTCGGCCTTCTGTGATGGTCCACTCTTGGGTTTGACCTCCCTTTTTTTTTCCAAATTTCCGTTGTCAGTGGGAGCCATTTGGGGAAGGACACCTTACGTGGTGTTTTTCTATTGGTCCATCATGCTCCACCATCTTGCATGTTACCTATTGTCGTGTGGGGGGGGACTACGCCCAACATCTTCTGGGTTGTCTCCTTCTCGCCTTGTGCGCACTCTTCTTCTTAGCGCCTACGACAACTGTGGACCCTTTCAACACCTAAAATCCAGCACGGTAGCCAGTCTGTTGTGGTGGGGTCGTCATGTACCCTCTTGGTGGTAGCCCCCTGAACACGCAGGGATCGCACTACAGATGCCAGACTGTTTCCTCCCCATGCATGCCAAGGAGTATGTGCCCATCTTGTCTGGGGCACGGGGACTCCAGGCAACGGGATATCGGCCAGGTACGCGTTGCTTTGGCTGGGTGGCGCCCTTGGGGAGAGCCCTCGTTCGGAGTAGGTGGCATCTGGGCGGATGTGGCGCCATGAAGCGCAATAAATCACACCAAGCTGGTGGTCGCACGGCCACCAGCGTCTCTAAGCGTGGTAGAGTAGACTTTGATGCTGCACAAAATGACCCTCAGTCGTTCCCCTCGTTGGCTGCGCCATGGGAGGGACGCCGATCTAGTGCCAAGCGGGAGCCTTACATACCGCAATACCTTGTCTGCAGCAGGACTGATGGTGACTCCTTTCTCATCACGAAGCCTCTGTTTTTTGTGGAACACCTGGAGGATAAGTTTGGGGAAGTGGCGGGGTTGTCTAAAATGAGGAATGGGTCCATCCTCCACAAGACGTCCTCCCCAGCCCAGTCACGAGCGTTGCTCTTGTGCGATAAGCTGGGTGACGTCCCTGTTACCGTCACTCCCCACGGTAGCTTAAATATGGTCCAGGGGATTATTTACCATCGTGACCTCTTGTTACAATCCGATGACGAGCTGCGAGCTGACTTGGAACGACGTGGTGTACATTTTGTCCGTCGTGTACATAGGGGACCCAAGACTAACAGGGTGGCCACCGGTGCCTTTATCTTGGCCTTCGAGGGTGATGTCTTGCCCGAGAAGGTCAAGGTGATGGTTTACCATTGCGACGTGAAGCCATACGTCCCTCCCCCGATGCGGTGCTTCCAGTGCTGGAAGTTTGGGCATATGTCCTCCCGTTGCCCATCCAGCGCTACATGTCGAGATTGCGGACGCCCCTCTCATCCCGATTCTCCATGTGTGCCTCCGCCTGTATGTGTCAACTGTGGGGAGCACCACTCTCCATGCTCGCCGGATTGCCCCGTTCTTCATAAGGAACGGAAGATCTTGGAATTTAAGACCCTGGACCGGCTTACTTATCGAGAGGCAAAACTGAAATATGAAAGGTTGTATCCTGCTTCCATTCGACCATCTTATGCTGCAGCCACGTTATCGTCGCCCACGCGAGCGACGGTTGTCGCCTCATCTGTGCCGCCTTCAGTGGGCCCTCGGGGCCGTGTATCTCTGTCTGCCTCCCTCGTGTCTGGGGGCAAGCCTTCCTCTGTTGCCCCCTTAGCAGTTGGGGGCAAACCATCTTCAGCCGCTCCCCCTACGCTTACTTCAGGAGTGACATCTGCTCCACAACCGGGAGGCTCGATTCCTCCCCCTCCTTCTCCGCCGGCGTTGCCTCCGCCGGTTCCTCTCTCGCGGAAGGGGTCCCTCGGGGCTCTCCCTTCCTCCGTTTCTTCTCCTTCCCAGCCAGATGTCAGCCAGTGGCTGAAGGTTCCGCCACCTGCTGGTCGTAGGGCTTCTGCGTCGTCGTCAGCCTCCGACGCTCCTTCAGAGAAGCTCTCCCAGCCCTCTCACCCTAAGGGCCGACGTGAGAAGAAGGAACGGCATGTGTCCAAGAAGAAGGACGTTCCGGCGGTTTCAGCACCGCCTGCTGTACATAGTCCTGGCTCCGGGGATGAGGTGGAGATCCTCGCCTCTGCCGCGGATCTCGCCCTCACGGAACCCTTGGGGGCCTCTCCTATGGACTCAGCTGACTCTCGCCCGGTGGCGGCGGTTGGCTCTGAAGCGCTGTCTGCCTCTTAGTCGCATTCACGCCCTCCCAGTCCCTTCCTGCCTCCATTCTCCAATGGAACTGCAGCGGTTATTTCCGCCACCTGCCTGAGCTCCGGATGCTTCTGAGTGATTCCCCTGTTCTCTGCATTGCTCTGCAGGAAACTTGGTTTCCTGCACTGCGGACCCCCGCCCTTCGCAGTTATCGGGGATACTATAAGAACCGTGCTGCCTGTCAACGAGCGTCAGGTGGGGTTTGCCTCTTTGTTCACCACTCTGTCTGTAGCTCGCCAGTCCCCCTTCAGATGCCTTTAGAGGCAGTTGCTGCCAGGGTTGAGCTCTCGCCGGCTATTACTGTTTGCTCTGTTTACATTCCTCCGGATGGGGAGCTCCCCCGACATGTCTTGGCTGCGCTGCTGGCTCAACTCCCGCCACCATTGCTGCTTCTGGGCGATTTCAATGCCCACAACCCTCTATGGGGTGGGACTGTCTCTGATGACCGCAGTCGGGCCGTGGAGCATTTGTTGGCTCAGCTCGACCTTAGCCTCATGAACACCGGTGCTCTCACGCATTTCAGTGTTGCCCATGGCTCGTTCTCGGCCATCGATCTCTCTCTTTGCAGCCCCGGACTTGTCCCATCCCTCCACTGGAGGGTGCACCCTGACCTGTGCGGTAGTGACCATTTTCCCATCTATTTGTCACTACCCCAGTGCCGTTCTTCTGGGCGCCTGCCCCGCTGGGCTCTCCACAGGGCAGACTGGCTGGCTTTTACTTCTGCTGCAGCCATTGAGTCTCCCCCACAGGGTGACATTGACGAGGTGGTCCGTGTTTTAACCAGTCCATCATTTCAGCGGCCAAGGCTGCCATCCCCCGATCTTCTGGCCTCCCTCGGAGGAAGGCTGTACCCTGGTGGTCGCCGGAGATTGCTGAGGCTATTCGCGACCGTCGGTGGGCTCTCCAGCGTCATAGGTGGCACCCGTCTCTCGAGACCCTCATCGCTTTTAAGAGGCTCCGTGCCTTGGCCCGTCATCTTATTGCACGGCGTAAGCAGGAGTGCTGGGAGAGGTATGTCTCATCCTTGGGCTCCCATGTCTCCCCCTCACTCGTGTGGTCCCAGATCCGGCGGATTTATGGATACCAGACCCCTATGGGTGTCCCCGGGCTCTTCTTGGACGGCGCTGTCTGCACGGACGCTGCCGCCATTGCTGAACGGCTTGCCGCGCACTTTGCTCAGAGCTCTGCGACTGCATCTTATCGCCCTGCCTTTTGCTCTCTCAAGGAGCGAGCCGAGCGGACGCCGTTCTCATTCCACACGCGTCGTTCTGAAACATACAATGCTCCTTTCAGCGAGAGGGAATTCCTCGCTGCCCTCGCCGATTGCCCTGATACAGCACCAGGCCCAGACTGCATCCACGCGCAGATGCTGAAGCATCTCTCCAGGGACTGCCAGACACACATTCTCGCGATATATTTTATCGCATTTGGAGCGAAGGCGTGTTCCCGTCGCAATGGCGAGATGGTGTTATTGTCCCCATCTCGAAGCCCAGTGCGGACCCACTGGCGGTGGACAGCTATCGTCCCATTACCCTCACCAACGTTTTGTGCAAACTGCTCGAACGTATGGTGGGGCGGCGTTTGTGTTGTGTCCTTGAGTCGCGCAGTCTCCTCGCTCCATCCCAGGGTGCCTTCCGTCGGGGCCGGTCTGCAGTGGACAATTTGGTGCGGCTGGAATCTGCTGTCCGTACGGCCTTTGCCCGACGTCAGCATCTCGTTGCTGTATTTTTCGATCTGCGGAAGGCGTATGACACAACATGGAGGCATCACATCCTCGCCACGTTGCATGAGTGGGGTCTTCGTGGTCAGCTCCCGGCTTTTCTTCAAAGCTTTTTATTGCGCCGCTATTTCCAGGTGCAAGTCGGTGCCACCTCTAGTTCATCTTATATACAGGAAAATGGGGTCCCGCAGGGCTCAGTGTTGAGCGTCTCCTTATTTCTGGTGGCCATTAATGGTCTGGCTGCAGCAGTGGGGTCGTCGGTGTCTCCTTCTTTGTATGCCGACGACTTCTGCATCTCATTTAGCACCACGACTACGGGAGTCGCCGACCGCAGGCTGCAAGTCGCCATTCGCAAGGCAGCATCATGGGCTCTGACTCATGGTTTTCAGTTCTCTGCACCCAAGACTCGAGTTATGCACTTCTGCAGGCGTCGGACGGTCCACCCTCATCCTGAACTTTACCTCGACGGCCACCTGCTTGAAGTGGTGGACACTTGCCGCTTCTTGGGACTCGTGTTTGATGCCCGGCTCACATGGATTCCTCATGTTACTCAGCTGAAGCAAAAATGTTGGCGGCACCTCAACGCCCTCCGCTGCCTTAGCCACACGTCGTGGGGTGCAGATCGCTGCACGCTGCTGCGATTGTACAGAGCCCTTGTGCAGTCCCGGCTTGATTATGGGAGCCTGGCCTATGGGTCTGCGTCACCCTCAGTGTTGAAGTTGTTAGACCCCATACACCACTGTGGGGTTCGGCTTGCAACTGGCGCTTTTCGCACCAGCCCCGTGGATAGTCTACTGGTGGAGGCCGGGGTTCCCCCGCTGCGGATTCGCCGCCATCGTCTGCTCGCCGACTATGCTGTCCACGTGCATTGCTCGCCAGACCATCCCAATCGTCGCCTGCTTTTCCCTGCTATGGTCCTCCATCTGCCCGAACGGCGACCTAGGTCTGGGCTTTCCGTAGCTGTCCGTGTCCAGTCCCTGCTGTCAGAACTGGGGTCATTCCCTCTTCTGCCTCCCTTCCGGGTTCGTACACCTACGCCTCCCTGGTGTTTGTCCCGGCTGTCCGTCCGTCTGGATTTGGCACAGGGACCTAAGGACTCGGTTCCGCCTGTGGCCCTCCGTCGCCGTTTTCTTGCGCTCCTCGAATCATTTCCGGGCTGTGAGCCTGGCTACACTGATGGTTCCCTGGTTGATGGTCGCACTGCCTATGCTTTTGCTCACGCTGCCCATGTTGAGCAACGCTCCTTGCTGGCTGGCTGCAGTATTTTTACTGCAGAGCTGGTGGCCATCTTGCGCGCTCTTGAGCATATGCGTTTCTGCTCAGGTAGGTCCATCGTCATCTGCAGTGACTCCCTGAGCAGCCTTCAGGCCATCGACCGCTGCTATCCCTCTTCTCCTCTGGTGTCCTCTATTCAGGAGTCTGTTTCCGCCATTGTCCGTTCTGGTCGTTCGGTGGTCTTGGTTTGGACGCCAGGTCATGTTGGCATCCCGGGGAACGAACGTGTTGACAGACTGGCCAAAGGGGCGATCGACGCCCCAGCTTTGGAGATCGGCCTCACAGCTCGCGACCTGCAGCTGGTGTTGCGCCGTAAGGTGCTTGGGGTGTGGTCTGTTGAGTGGCGTGGCATGACAGCCCTGAATAAACTACGGGCTCTCAAGGAGATGACCGATGTGTGGCGCTCCCCCTGCGGTCTTCTCGCAGGGAGTCTGTTATCTTGTGTCGGCTCCGCATCGGCCATACATACCTGACGCATGGCCATCTTTTGCGTCAGGAGGATCCCCCCCTGTGTCGGTGTGGGTCCCGGCTGACGGTCGCCCACGTTTTATTGGAGTATCCCCGACTGCGCACCCTTCGGCAGTCTTTTAATCTCCCGGGCACCTTGCCTTTGATTTTATGCGACGATGCCTCCATGGTTGACAGTGTTTTACATTTTATCCGTGCTAGTCCTTTTTTTGGTTCCATTTAGAGTGGTCCTGCACCTTTCCCTTTGTGTGTCTCTTGTCCTTGAGTCTCTCATATTTGGTTGCAGATTTTAGTGTGTAGTCGGTTGGTTGACTCTTTCCCTTTTTTGTTGTCGTGGTCAGTCAACCAGTCTCCGGTCAACTTCTTTTGTTCTGTTTCCTTTTGTCTGGTGTCTTCGTGTCTGTCGAGTTCGTTACTGCATTTGTGTTCTTTTAGGGCCTGGGGGGGGGGGGAGTCTCCTTCCCCTTGGGGTTTTACCTGCGTCATGCATTTCTGTCTCGCCTGTTTTTGGAATGGGGGACTGATGACCTTAGCTGTTTAGTCCCCCTTAAACATCCCAACAACCACCAACCTAAATTTTACACTTGCTCGGGGTCCCGGATGAGCGAAACCATGTAACCCTTTGAATACTTCCCGGCACAAACTCTCCGGCACAAAAGGTGTAGGCCGTCCCTGTGAGGTATCGCACCATAACTGTATTGTCTCACCTTCCGGACACAGTTTTTTTAACTTCAACTCGGTGGGCGTGCTCTGCCGAAAAACTTGCTGTTGTGCATCATCCTCCTGCTCTCTTACCGTTATAGCATAGTTCACTGAATACTTTATTGCCGCAACTCGTGAGAAGTAATCTGCCACCATATTCTCTGCCCCGTTAATATGTCGTAAATCAGTAGTGAACTGGCTTATATATTGCAGTTGCCTGAATTGTTTAGCTGACAAAGCATCCCTACGCTAGTAGAATGCAAAAGTGAGCGGATTGTGATCTGTAAACAATGTAAATGGTCTGGCTTAAACGTAAGGCCGGAAATACCTTATGGCTTCGTAAGCAGCCAGCGGCTCTCTATCATACGCACTCAAATTCCGCTGTTGGTCTGCGAGTTTCTTGGAGAACAATCTTAAAGGCTGCCAGTGACCAGCAGTCCACTGATGCAACGCTGCCCCAATCGCCACCTGACTTGCGTCAACAACAATAGCTAGCTTCGCATCTTTCTCTGGGTGAGCTAGTAAAACCGCTTGCTTTAGGCCTTCCTTGATCCGCTCGAACGCGCGCTGCATGTTTGCTGTCCATTGTAGCTTCTGATTTTTCCCGGTGTTCGTGCCCGCCAAAGCCTCCGTGAGTGGTGCTTGTAAAGCTGCAGCTCCTGGCCGATGTCTGCAGTAAAAATTTAAAACACCTAGGAACCGCCGCAATTGTTGCAAATCTAACGGGCGAGGCATCTGCTGTATAACCTTCTCCTCCAAAAGACGGATGCCAGCTGCTGAGACTGTGTGACCCAGGTAAGTCACCCGATCTTTACGCAAACTTCATTTGGTGTCATTTACCACTACACCTTAAGTACGTAGCCTCTCGAAAACTGTCCTGAGGTGCTCTTCGTGGAGGGCTGCTGTCACTGAGAACACCAGTATATCGTCTAAATAGGCGAAAGTGAAATCTAGCCCTCGCAGCACCTCATCGATGAAACCTTGCCATGTCTGTGCAGCATTTTTAAACCAACTGGCGTGCGTGAAACCTCGAAAAGACCGAAAGGTGTAGTGACTGCTGTCTTCGGTATGTCACTCTCAGCCACCGGTATTTGGTGGTATGCTTTTTACAGTCGACTACACTGAAACATTCAGCTCCAGCCAATTTATTTCTAAAGTCGTGAATGTTGGGAACCGGATACCGATCAGGTATCGAACAGGCATTCAACAACCTATAATCACCAGAAGGTCTCCAACTTCCGTCTTCCTTCCGCACTAAATGTAAAGGCGGGGCCCATGCACTATCAGACCTTCGTATCACTCCCATTTCCAACATCTCTTCCAACTCAGCTTTTGTGCCTGAAAATCTGTCTGGGGCCAACCTTCTCGGTCTGAGAGTGACCGGAGGCCCGGGCACGGTGTTTATGTCGTGAACTGTATGATGGGCCAACCTGGCTATCGGCTGCGCTGACGGTTCTCTAAGTCGGCATGCTTCTGTTGCTCTACATCTACATTTACATGCATACTCCGCAAGCCACCTGACGGTGTGTGGCGGAGGGTACCCTGAGTACTTCTATCGGATCTCCCTTCTATTCCAGTCTCGTATTGTTCGTGGAAAGAAGGATTGTTGGTATGCTTCTGTGTGGGCTCTAACCTCTCTGATTTTATCCTCATGGTCTCTTCGCGAGATATACGTAGGAGGAGCAATATATTGCTTGACTCTTCGGTGAAGGTATGTTCTCGAAACTTTAACAAAAGCCCGTATCGAGCTACTGAGCGTCTCTCCTGCAGAGTCTTCCACTGGAGTTCATCTATCATCTCCGTAACGCTTTCGCGATTACTAAATGATCCTGTAACGAAGCGCGCTGCTGTCCGTTGGATCTTCTCTATCTCTTCTATCAACCCTATCTGGTACGGATCCCACACTGCTGAGCAGTATTCAAGCAGTGTGCGAACTAGCGTACTGTAACCTACTTCCTTTGTTTTCGGATTGCATTTCCTTAGGCTTCGTCCAGTGAATCTCAGTCTGGCATCTGCTTTACCGACGATCAACTTTATATGATCATTCCATTTTAAATCACTCCTAATGCGTACTCCCAGATAATGTATGGAATTAACTGCTTCCAGTTGCTGACCTGCTCTTTTTTAGCTAAATGATAAGGGATCTATCTTTCTATGTATTCGCAGCACATTACACTTGTCTACATTGAGATTCAATTGCCATTCCCTGCACCATGCGTCAATTCGCTGCAAATCCTCCTGCATTTCAGTACAATTTTCCATTGTTACAACCTCTCGATACACCACAGCATCATCTGCAAAAATCCTCAGTGAACTTCCGATGTCATCCACAAGGTCATTTATGTATATTGTGAATAGCAACGGTCCTATGACACTCCCCTGCAGCACACCTGAAATCACTCTTACTTCGGAAGACTTCTCTCCATTGAGAATGACATGCTGCGTTCTGTTATCTAGGAACTCTTCAATCACACAATTGGTCTGATAGTCCATATGCTCTTACTTTGTTAATTAAACGACTGTGGGGAACTGTATCGAACGCCTTGCGGAAGTCAAGAAACACGGCATCTACCTGGGAACCCGTGTCTATGGCCCTCTGAGTCTCGTGGACGAATAGCGCGAGCTGGGTTTAACACGACCGTCTTTTTCGAAACCCCTGTTGATTCCTACAGAGTAGATTTCTAGTCTCCATAAAAGTCATTATACTATAACATAATACGTGTTCCAAAATTCTACAACTGATCGACGTTAGAGATATAGGTCTATGGTTCTGCACATCTGTTCGACGTCTCTTCTTGAACACGGGGATGACCTGTGCCCTCTTCCAATCCTTTGGAACGCTACGCTCTTCTAGAGACCTACGGTACACCGCTGCAAGAAAGGGGGCAAGTTCCTTCGCGTACTCTGTGTAAAATCGAACTGGTATCCCATCAGGTCCAGCGGCCTTACCTCTTTTGAGCGATATTAATTGTTTCTCAATCCCTCTGTCGTCTATTTCGATATTTACCATTTTGTCGTCTGTGCGACAATCTAGAGAAGGAACTACAGTGCAGTCTTCCTGTGTGAAACAGCTTTGGAAAAAGACATTTAGTATTTCGGCCCTTAGTCTGACATCCTCTGTTTCAGTACCATTTTGGTCACAGAGTGTATGGACATTCTGTTTTGATCCACCTACCGCATTGACATAAGACCAAAATTTCTTACCATTTTCTGCCAAGTCAATACATAGAACTTTACTTTCGAATGCATTGAACGCCTCTCGCACAGCCCTCCTCACACTACATTTCGCTTCGCGTAATTTTTGTTTGTCTGCAAGGCTTTGGCTATGTTTATGTTTGCTGTGAAGTTGCCTTTGCTTCCGCAGCATTTTTCTAACTCGGTTGTTGTACCACGGTGGCTCTTTTCCATCTCATACGATCTTGCTTGGCACATACTCATCTAACGCATATTGTACGATGGTTTTGAACTTTGTCCACTGATCCTCAACACTATCTGTACTTGAGACGAAACTTTTTTGTTGAGCCGTCAGGTACTCTGTAATCTGCTTATTGTCACTTTTGCTAAACAGAAAAATCTTCCTTTTTTAATATTTCTATCCAACCGGACCGTGTACCATCTCTGTGATTATTCCTACATGACAAATAATACTAGGTCCTAAATTCACTTCTTTGACACAACTGCCATACGTCATTATAAGCTGTTTATTTGCAGCCTTGAGGCAAAACGATGTGCTGTCACTTAGGAAGTATATTTCCCCTTTGGCCACGTGCTGACATCAGACCCCTTCTCTATCAAATAATAGCACGAAGTCGTCACATCCCGAACATAAAGTCGCCGAGACACCGTTAATAAAGAAACATCTGTACCTACAGTCTCCATGTTATTTACGCGGCGAGCGTGACTGCGCGGTACAATGCACTTTGAAGCTCGCTCCCCGAATCGTTGGTGATACCAACACAACTGCTCTTTCCCGGCATCTATGCTGTCTATATGTGTCGGCAGGACCTCCGAACCGGTAGCTCTCAACGCCTTCATCTGCGTCCGCAGCCCGTCTAGCTGCCCCTTGAGTTTTTAAAGTTGTGTACCAGTAGCAGCGCGCCGCTGCTTATTAATCGCCGCCGCTTCGTATTCTTCCGCCGTCGCCTCCACCTTTGCTATAATGAGAGAATTTGTTGGCTCAACCGTTGCATGAACCCTGTCTGCGAGTTGGAGTAGTGCTTGTTTATCGTATCCGTTATTCGCTGCCACAGCTGCTCTTACCGCAGGCGGAAGCCGTGCTGCCCAAACGGAATGAAGTATAGTTTCCGTCACGATTCCACGCAAATGCCTCCATTATTCGGAGGGAGTTCTGTCACCTCTACGTTAACCTCGCAGCACCTGGCAGATTCCTTGATCTAGCGGTTTAGTAAGCCCGCTTATTAAAAAGCCCTTCAATGTTGTATATTGCCGCGTTTCCGCTGGCCGTCTAATTATCTTTTGAACCAATATCGCTGCCCTGGCATCCAGACTGTTTGCCGCTATCATGAACTTTTCCCGGTCGTCAGTTACCCGATTATGCATGAATGCCAGTTCTAACATGGAGAACCAAAGTTCCGGTTTATCGGCCAGGAACATGCCTCCATTATTCGGAGGGAGTTCTGTCACCTCGACGTTCACCTCGCAACACCTGGCAGATTCTTTGATCTAGCAGTTTAGTAAGCCGGCTTACAAAAAAGCCCTTAAATGTTGTATATTGCTGCGTTTCCGGCGGCCGTCTAATTATCTTTTCAACCAACGTCGCTGCCCTGGCATCCAGACTGTTTGCCGCTATCATGAACTTTTCCTGGTCGTCAGTTACCCGATTATGTATGAATGCCACTTCTAACATGGAGAACCAAAGTTCCGGTTTATTGGCCAGGAACGGCGGCGGCCGTACTTTCATGCGTTGTCCCAGCGATTCCTCCTTTCGTATATGTGTTCCGGCCGCGGATTTTGTCCTGGTAATATCACTGTCCCGCTCCGCTGAATCCATTCCGTGTTGTCGAACGTCGTTCCATAACTCCTGAACCTGACCGTGCAGCGTACCTTGCCGGAGTACCGATCGTGCTGTAGAGCTTCTTCCGTTTGGCGTATGTTGTAGCGTACCTTCGTTGTCCTTCTCCTCTGCCTCTTGCCGTACGTGTTCTTTTGACTTTGGGGTCACCACTTTGTAGCCACTACGTTGCTCCTTTCAATTAATGATAGAGTCGTTCCTATTCGTGATGTTCAACTTTATTCTGAAGCAATGAGCCGGACATTAACATGGAAAATCTAAGACAGAACAAACAAAAAGCAAAGAGTAAATGATTATGAGCACACTAGAGTCTTTGCCGCTGCCCCTGTACTGTGCACACGCAACTATTCGCCTGCGTGCTCCAACATATTTTTCTAAAGCGTAAGAAGCGAGTTGCAAAATCTTACTCAATAATTGTTTAGTATATGTCAGTACCTTCTTCACACAAACACAATGCCATGACTCCGCAACTGCACCCTGGTTAAAGTGAGTCATGCTCATTGCTGTTCATCACTGACGAAGGCTGGGATCTGCACGGCAGTACCACAACTGAACGTCCACTGTCTGGCGAAACGTAGCCTCTTGAGGTAGTTCATTTTTAGGCTTCACCGGACAAATCGACGTTGGCGTGTACTGCGTGAAACGTCTGAAAGCAAACACCTTGCCAACAGGAGGGAGCGTTATGGTCTGGGGAATGTTTTAGTGGCGTTCCTGGGTGATCTCGTCGTTGTGGAAGGTACAATGGATCAACACAAGTATGCATCCATCCTTGTCCCCCGCCCCTCTTTTCAATCTGTTTTTCTTTACTAATCACAATGGCATCTACCAACATTACAATGCAACGTGTCACGCAGCTCGTAGTGTACCTGTATGGTTCGAAGAGTAGCGGGATGAGTTCACTGACCTTGTAACTAGTCTGTTTATGTGTTTTATTGTGTGTATTGACAACGAGATAGACTGCATTAATAACTCTGACAGTGGTGTGCGAACTCTGTAAGACTCTCTGTGGCTGGTAGGACTAGCAGTTGGAAGTTAACAGTCAGCAGTGATGGCAATTTGAGGTGAACAGCCAGCAGTGACGGAATTTGGGAGTGAGTAGTCTGCAGTGATGGAGGTTAGAGCTTAATAATTATCAGTGTTGGAAGTTTACAGTATTAGCACGAGCAGACGGCCTGAATGTAAATCCGTCATTGAGATTTATTACTGATGATTATATAATTTTTTAAGTTGTTGTTACATTCTTAAGGTAAACACATTGTTTGCTCTGCAACAATATCTTTGCTTTGCTAACCACATGAGTATTAGTAGTTAGAGCCTTCAGTAGCTAGAATCTTTTATTTAGCTGGCAATATTGATGACTGCGGCATTTCTGTATTCCGTGTAAGGAAGATTTTTTGAGGGAAGTGGCTTATAAAATGTACAGGTTATTGCTAGGATTCCTACTAATTCAGGGTCATTCTTTTTAATTAATTATTTGGAGCCAGGTCATCAATTATAAATCAGTCAGATCGCGTTACCGTTGAATATTGTGAGAAATTAATGAATAGGGAAAGTCTGAGTTCTGTTTGTTAGAACAAAGTCAGTAGGTCAGTGTTGAAACGATAAAGACAAGCAAAGTGGCAGTACGTTCAATTTCATTCAGCAGTATAAGCGGAAAATTTAAATAAAGAAGTTTCATCTTCTCAGTTATTGCAGTATAAGTAAGAAAAGTTTTAAATAAAGCAGTTTCAACCGCTCCTGGTCTTCAAACTTGTCAGATTTAAACTCAAACAGAAATCTTTGAACCACCTCGATTGAGCTTGAAAGGAGTCTTCTGGGGCACTGTTTTATGTGGAATCCAAATATGATAAGAATGTTAATGTAAACCAAACTGAAACTATGATTTTACAAACGATATATGTCTCTGATACGCTTCATAAAGCTTATCACAGACATATGTCGTTTATAATATCATTGTTTCAGTTCAGTTTACAATAACATTCTTATCATATTTGGTTGACACATACAAGAGTCCCCAGTAGACTCTGTTAGCAAAACTTTACACGAATTGATTGGGCAATGCTACTCGCAGTACAAATCAAGAAATACTGTCACTTCAAAATAGATTCAGCCCCGTGGGCACTGAATCCTCTGGCCCTAACCTAAAATGATAACTTTAGTTCCTATGCACATACCAAATAAATTAAATTGTCTTACTTCTAAAGCAGAAACGGGGGTACGCGGTATATTCTGATCTCTCACGAAAAAAGTAAAATATGCTAAATACAGGCTCAGCGCTGTGCAATGTTGGCGGTAATGCTTGGAAATGTACATGAAATTCTTTTGGCTGATAAATGAAACATTTATAAAAAATGCAACTTCTTTGAAAAACACATGACCAGGATAGGGAGACGGTACTGATTGTGGTGAATTACAAACACAGAATTTTTTAGCTAAAGTATACTGCAATTAAGTTTCTCCTTTCAAAAACATTAGATATTTGGAGTTACATTACTCACAATTAATTCACAAACAATGAGATTTAAACAGCAAGTATTATCTAACCTCGCTAATCCAACATAAATGCTGATCTTAGAAGCGTTACAAAAGTGAACTATCTAAGCAGCCTTTTTATCAAATCAGTTCACGTATATTCTGGAGCTTCTCGACAAGCACAAATTATCAGCTAACTCATCTATACCAACGCGCAATCAAAACCAAAATCGTAATTATTTAACATCTTTACTTTGCTTGCATGAAGACTTCTGCTTCCGTGTTCAATAATGTAGATATACCAACATTCATTTAACACTTAGTGACTTCACACAGTACACCACAAAATCTGCCTACTCCATCGTCTTTTGCTCACAGACAGTTACCTACAACTATTCGCCAAGCCACATACAAATGTGCCCCAGTAGACTCCTTTCAAGCTGTCCACGCCATGGATCCTCTATCGAGAAACTTAGCTCCGCTGGTCACAGCAGTGGAATCAGCATGGCTCCTTATCCCTATCGGTACCTCTCAGGACCTCGCTGTCTCTCTTCCTGCACGACTCGGGTTGCAGTACATGGTTATACAGGCTTTTGACAGATGTTTTGTTAACGTGTCTGAACGGTGTATATTACTTCCTGATGCTTTTTTATGTATGTTCCTTGGTGCTAGCACGACGACTTGGCTGTGTACATAAATGTAATGTATTTTCTATAAATTGTCATTCTATGATTATGATTATCACACAAAAATGTACAATTTTGGTCATTCACAACACTATCCTTCTGTGAAAATGCATCTGCTAAACCAATTTTAAATACCATAAGTTTTTGTAGTTCACTTCTAATACTTGAAACGTCCCCTTAGAAAAATTTATGAATTACTGTGGCGGAAAACCGCTTACGTTATTTGCTTTTCAAACAGCTGAGCAAAACTGAACGTACTCAGACATTACTCTCTTTACTTATTCTGATCATCACTAAACTGACACAGAATATTTTTAGCGCAACGCAATCTGACTTTTAATAATCCATACAACAGAATGGCCCTAACTAACAATAACCTATACCTTTCATGAATCACTTACCTTACAAAAATCTTCGTTACTCGAACTACTGCAATACAGCGAGCGCCAATACTGCCAGTTAAATAAAAGATTCTAACTACTGAAAGCACTAACTACTGACAGGCATAGTTAGCATATGAAATAGTTGGATAGAGAACGAACAGTGTATTTACCTTAATAGTTTCAAAAGTCATAATATATATATCAGTTCATGACATCCAGTCTTGCAAATTTACTGTCTCTGATGGACACACGTCCAGATCATCCGCTCTCAAAACTCCGCCATCTCTCTCACCACATCCACCACTGCTGGCGGCTCACCTCAACTGCGCAGCGCAACGCGCTGTTTACAGCCAACTGCCCAACACTACAATAGCAAATTCCAACAATGCAAACCAGCCACAGACTGCACACAGCACTGTCAGTGATTTTCATACAGAGCGCTACGTGGTGTTAGCAATATAAAACCTAAACAGCTTACTTACATACTTTACATACATTTATGACCAGGTTCTTATGATTTATATTATTCCAAATGTTTAGGCTTCTGAAGATAGATTAATCTGTCGAAACCGAAAACACAAAATAGAAATAACTACGTAGCTTATGACCGAATGTTATTCTGAAATATGTAACATACTAAAGTTGCTGAGAAAATAGCAGCTACGAATAAAACGATAAAAATACACATCATTCACTTCACAGAAAGTCTGTGTCAAAAAGAAAGTGTGTGAAATCTTATCATTTGTCAGATTGCCTATACAGTGATTATAATTTACAACTAACGACTGATCACTGGTGTCATTATGCAATATTGTAAATGCAAAATTCCACATTTTTCGTCTTGGGATGTCTACAGTAGAGTTTAGTAGTGACGTATATGCATTTGGTTGTCAAATACTATGGACATATATGAGAGCGCATTGTGGAGACATGAGCAGCTTTTATCTTCAGTCTTCACTAATCGAATATTTCCAATGCAACATAATATTTTTTTAGTAATTCAATAGCATCTAATTATGATTCTCGTCTTTCACTTCTTGCCTTTCTCACGACTAGAGTCTTGTGTTACTTCCAACAGGATACATCCGTTCCTTCTGGACAATGATTTGACGGCCCCCATAAGTAAATAAATTCATGTTATTTCCCTGAATTGTGAGGACTCCATTACAGTTTGCCATGCTGACTGGTTATCACTCACTTAAATGCTGATATCTTGACGATTGTCTATATTTTGCAGCACATGACCTTCCCCAATACAAGTGTACCGTTTGCGGGTAGCCTCAGGTATCTACTCGCGTCATTTGCCAAAATAGTTCTTTCTGCATTGTGGTCTTCCGATTAAAAGTGTTCATCTACGTTGTTATGCCTTCATCTTTTGTTGCTTGTTGCGATTCGACCAGTATTCTTTTCCTGGTGCTGTTTCTTTTTCATCCATGAAAAAATTTTTATCGGTTTCATTTTCCTTTCTTCCATGAAGACCTTATACTCCGCAAAGTATCGTCAAAAGAGTTGTCATTTTATTACTTTATCTTCTTATTTGTTATTTCCTTCCAAGTCATACGTGGCCTATTGATTCCAGTTACTTGTTTACTTTTACCAAAGAAATTCGTTACTTTTCACGTCAACGACTCTTAAATATGTGCAAAAAATAACAATCTTATGTTTCTCGTTGTTTCTTGTAAGTCTGCTGTATACAGGCAAAATTCATAGATAGTGCAGTTCTTGAAGTTTCCCAACTGGATACAGTACTGCAACGTCTATGACATCGACATTTATTTTTCTGATATTTAGACTGTGAAGCTAGCACACATTTTCAAGCGAGTCCGTAACAGATCTCATTTCTCACTCATTGATATTGTAGGTACTAGACTCCACTCTTCTACGTAGTTTACAGTACTCAGTTTTACATAACTGAACGTTTGAAGCAAGTTGCCAGACTGTCTACCACCACTTTGAAACCTTGTAAAGATCTGATTGGAATTTGTGTAGTTTTTTTTTTTCGAATAGCGATTTATTACGGATAAGTATAGCAGCTACACGAGAAGTATGAATTTAGTTTACATATGGTCTGTCAAGTCATTAATGTACAGCAAGCACATGATGATGATGATTAGTCACATACTTCTTTACAGAGTGTAGGGGAACGACGCGGGAGACCCGCGCCGCCTTACTAGGCAAGACCCTAGTGGAGGTGGTTTGCCATTGCCTTCCTCCGGCCGTAATGGGGTTGAATGATGATGAAGAAGACGACACAACAACACCCAGTCATCTCGAGGCAGGAAAAATCCCTGACCCCGCCGGGAATCGAACCCGGAACCCCGTGCTCGGGAAGCGAGAACGCTACCGCGACACCACGGGCTGCGGACAGCAAGCACAGCAAGGGTGCAAATACACTTGTCTGATGTACATATGAAGTCACATGTACGTCTGTTAGCTACTTTCCGACCAAGACAACATCATAGGTTTTGTTTAATACTCTTATGGCTGTCGTGTTTTAGTAAGCGTTGGTGTTGTACCGATTCAATATCTCGTTCATCCTTATAGAAACAACAGTACAGAGGCCATGTAAAACGAGTATCACATTCCTAATCTTTACCTTTTTCACCTCTGCAAGTAAATGTCTCTGCCGGCAGCAGCAGCACAGCACTGTTATTGACACGCGCAAAACGCACACCAGGAACCGTACAGCTGCTACTGAGGACAGAAGGAGGGCGTAGACAGCAGAAGAGGCCTCACCGAGACGTACTGCGGCAGGCGCGAGTTGCTGCTGTGCACACAGGGACGGGCCCTCCCCAGACGGGGGCACGGCCGAGGGTTTGCGAAGATCAAAGCGCTGCTCGCGACTGAATCCCTGTGCTCCATACAGCAGCGGCATCCAGTTCGCTTAAGCCAGTTGTCTGCCGTGTCAAACACTGTTACACACCTTTGCTACGAAGTCTGCTCTCCGACGCAGCTCCATATTGCTGCCAACATATTGCGTGCTACTTAGTTCTTCAGTAAAAGGGACACATTCTCTTTAACATTCAGAGACTACAACATTACACATACTGTCTCTCTCAACGTGGGAAGAAATCATATGCCGCACTACATACTCGCACTCCACTTTCAGGGCACAGCATCTGTAAGCAGGCAGTTTAGGTTTTTATGTTGGTAACGTCACGTAGCCCTCTGTATGAAAATCACTGACTGTGCTGTGTGCAGTCTGTGGCTGGTTTGCATTGTTGGAATCTGCTATTGTAGTGTTGGGCAGTTGGCTGTTAACAGCGGGTAGCTTTGCGCAGTTCGAGGTGAGCCGCCAGCAGTGGTGGGCGTGGTGAGAGAGATGGCGGAGTTTTGAGAGCGGATGATCTGCATGTGTGTCCATCAGAGACAGTAAATTTGCAAGACAGGATGTCATGAACTGCTATATATATTATCACCTTTGAACACTGTTAAGGTAAATACATTGTTTGTTCTTTATCAAAATCTTTCATTTGCTAACTATGCCTATCAGTAGTTAGTGACTTCAGTAGTTAGAATCTTTTATTTAACTGGCAGTATTGGCGCTCGCTGTATTGCAGTAGTTCGAGTAACGAAGATTTTTGTGAGGTAAGTGATTTATGAAAGGTATAGGTTATTGCTAGTCAGGGCCATTCTTTTGTAGGGATTATTAAAAGTCAGATTGCGTTGCGCTAAAAATATTGTGTGTCAGTTTAGTGTTGATCAGAATAAGTAAAGAGAGTAAAGTCCGAGTACGTTCAGTTTTGCTCAGCTGTTCGAAAAGCAAATAATGTAAGAGGTTTATCAGCACAGTCATTCATAAATTTTTCTAAGGGGACGTCTCATACTTCGATATCTCTCGAAAATTGATGTTAAAAGTTTAGGAGTGTGTGCAAAACAATACACTGATGAAGGGGTGCAGAACAGATTTAGTGATGTAGAATATGATCTTATAACTCCATCTGTTAAAAGTAAATATGGCTTCAAACCTTCATGAGAGGTATCTGTAGTAAGACACTAGAAAGTTGGGGCCGTATAATGTTTTGTGTAAATATCTTCAACATTTCGCGGCCCTGTCAGCAACTGTTTAAATATGAATTTTAATTTTAATAATTAACAGCCTCAGTTGCACCGTTTACCTATAATTTACCTAGGTTTCAGTCGGGATAATCCAACCTTCTTCAGAATAACAGTAACTATCGTTTGTCCATAGTGGACATCGTCAAGCTAAAAGTACAAATCCATGAATTATCGTCGGACTATGAAACTTATCTGGAACTGCCTCGGCCCCACTTCGCAACCGCGATGCGGCAGCCACGAGTACTGTACTGGCAGATAAGTTTTATAGTCTGACGATAATTTATGGATTTTTAGTTTTAGCTTGACGATGCCCACTATGGACATACGGCAGTTACTGTTATTCTGAAGAAGGTTAGGTTATCCCGACTGAAAACTAGGTAAATTCTAGGTAAACGGTGCAACTGAGACTGTTGATTATTAAAATTAAAATTAATGTTTTATGTCATTTATGTAATGCATCATTAATTGAGAGAGTTTTTCCAGACATATTAAAATGCGACAGTATGAGGATGACATTACTCTTTAGACCATTAGCTAAAATTTTTGAGAGAGTAGTGTACTGGAGTAGTGTGGGTGAATGACTGCGATACCGAGGACCCGGGTTCTATTCCTGGTACTATCAGAAACATCCTTGGTGGGAGGATCACATCTTGGTCCACTTACTCTGGAGATGCCAAGTGAGGAGCTACTTGACTGAGTAGTAGCCGTTCCCAGGTCTGCAAAGCCGACAGCTGGAGGGAGAACGCTCCACGCCGTGAAGACACGAGATAAGACCAACGAAAAAAAAAAAGGATTGTGCCCGTAATAAAATCGTAAAATGACAAAATATTACTACTTAGGATGTTTTTTGACTTTCCGAAGGCATTCCATTGTAGTGAAAAGTACTCGCAAGTGGCCACTTCACGAGTAAGATGGATGCGGGAGGTAGCTTCTTCGCAATCACCGTACCACGAACGGGAGGTGTCGTATCATCGAGAGGAGCAGTGGGAAAAATCGATGAGTAAGAGGCTGGAGCAGAAAAAGACACAGCCAGATCCTCACCCTCACCATTGTGAGTGCGACGTCACTTGGTTTTCGCTGTTGCATGTTCTGTCATGGGGGCAATAGGATTCTAATCCTGTTGCGGAGATACAGGAGTAATTTCATTTACACGATTATCAGAAGTGTCCTTTTGGTCATTATCATCCGAAGCAGAAGTAGGTCCGACTTCGGGAATGGAAGGAACGAGATGAGCAACTGTTAATTTGCAACGCTGCATTAATGACACAAACAACCTCTGCGGGAAATTAGACCGAACGTGTCCACTTTCATTACATAGGAAGCAGGTTCCCTCTTTACCATTATACATGACTCGAACGCTGTAACCACACACTTGTAAATATGGTGGAATATTACGTTTGATATGCTTTCCACTATAACACCGTAATCTGTGTTGAGTGTACCAACAGTCACGACGGACGTTACTCATATTACCGTAAGGTGTCCATATGTGCTTTAGTATGTTGTGTATCTACCTTCGGCGGGAGATTGAACGAATCGAACATTCATATAGGCAACTTCAGCATCAGCGAGTGACACCATACTACGGAATTATCGTGACGCATGAGCGGGACTTCAGAGCCACGTTGCAACAGTAATCTTTCAACGTCAAGGTGATCCACAAATTTCACGTATAATACGTACCCGTCTGCGTGAAAATACGCGGTGTCCACCTGATCAGACGTCGCATGAATAGTATCGACAAGCCAATCTTGGATTTCTAGAGACCCGGCCTGCACGTGTCGTGTTGCCTTATTGACAGTAAGGCTCACAGTACGCTATAGTGGAATACACTTGGAAGCCCAGGTATCCATAGTGGAGGGGCAACACTGCGTCATGTAGACGAACACAAACAATTAATAAGGCCATCACTCAACAAACAGAACAACACTGACGATGATATCTCACACTAGCGATGCTACGGTAAGTGACGTAAACAAGAACCTCATCGCTAGACGCTCTAAGCGGAACTGTATAATTAGGCTATCCGAGCATGCTTCCATGACTGACCCAAAACTGCACATGTGCCAATGTCTGCCTCCCATAGAACTAGCACAATTATGTGATGCCCACGCAGAGAGGGATTTATTTATTTTTCTCGTCAGGGTGCCTTGTCTTTTGCGAGGTTCAAGGTGCTGCCTCCATATTTCATAGTGCCAGTAGAATTCGGTGCAGTGTCCCTTCGGACACGCTACGAAACAGAATACTGAAAGTTACCCTAGGCGGTTCGCGTTATGCAAATACGCAGGCCGCTTCACCTGCATGGGTGTAGCCCCACAAGGATCAATCATTGCCCTACTACTGTTTTAGGCTTCTGTTAATAACTCATCATTTGATTCATTAAAGAATAGGAGGCAAAAATTTTACTATTTGCAAATTATACAAGGATTGTGAAGTTGTGCCAAGGGCCATCAACAGACATTATAGTTAGTTTAGAGCAAATGGGCCTGCTTTAAAACACAGAAAAAGAAATACCGCATGCTGCCCACGATGACCCATTGTACTCGTCCAATGTGACAGTGTTGTGGTGCTACACAAGCATCTTTATTCTCCGTCCTTTCATCTTTTAAGAGACTACACCCAGATGGCTTGGCAAGTGTACCGTCACGTCCGAGCGGTACCCGTATCTCCTCGCACAATATGTGATTCCTGCTTTGGAAGAGTGCAAGAGTGGGGAAACCACTGTTTTCATTCAAGCTGGCGCAACACCTCATGCCGCTCACCCATTGAAGGACCTGCTTAATGCACTCTTCGACAACGTGGTTATCTACGGACATATCCCAAATGCATGGCCTGCAATATCATCCGATCTGAATCCATCTGATTCTTGGGATATCTAAAACAACCCGTTTTCCAGGGACACGTTCAAGCTCTACCTGATCTGAAAGCCAGTATAGAGGCACACGTTGCTCAGAGTCTAGCGGCACTGTTGCAAGCAACCGTTGATCACGTCGTTTTACTGTTGCAGCATTTCGTCGAAGTCTCCAGTGCTCATATTTAACAACTGGGTTAGCGGAGGTTAATAATAAAACAAACATTGTTCTTTTCTCACTTGTTTCGCCTACTTTTTCCCACGTGCCGTTCGTAATCCATTACATATGGAATCATTTCTATGCGTCTTTCTGGAATTCACAACCCCAAATTTGCACATGGTGGCCAAGATTGGATCTAATTTTTTTCCAGTCTAAATCGGTCCCTCATTAACACGTTAGATATCTGTCGTTGTGTAACAGTCAGCCTTGCATTCAGAACCGCAGTGATTTAACAGAGCCCCAAATTTGGGAGTTCTATGCATTCACTGCACAGTGTAGTGCAAAATGTGCCTCGTTTCTCCATATTATATTGGCCGGCCACATATCATCAACTTCAATCCGTGCCAGAAACTGAAGACAAATTCAGAACGTTCCTGTAGTCCATGAGGTTTCAGTTCCTGCCCCGTTTCCATCTTGCAACGGTACCATGGTAAAACATACCGCAAAACTTTCGGCACTGTTGACAATGGGATGGGCCATTCTGATGACACTGCGCTCGCACTCGCACTAACCTGGGCATGTGCTCCGCGGGGAACTACAGCAACAGCCGCGTGGAGTGGCCGCGCGATTTGAGGCGTCATGTCACGGACTGCGCGGCCTCTCCCGCCGAAGGTTCGAGTCCTCCCTCGGGTATGAGTGTGTGCGTTGTTCTTAGCATAGGTTAGTTTAAGTTAGTTTAAGCCGTGTATAAGTCTAGGGACCTAAGCAGTTTGGTCCCTTTGGTATTCACACACATACGAATTGCAGCAACAGGAACCTCGTCAATAACTTCTGCCGGGGTAAGGCGCTTTCCCCTGGCAGGTGCCACACGAAACTCACAAGCGTTTTCAGATATCATTACTACTTTCTTTAAACCATTTAATAACATCGGGCTTCTCAGACATTTCAGTCGGCTATAGAAGAGGAATTCGTGGCACAACTTGACTACAAGAAGGGATCGGTTGGTAGGACATGTTCTGAGGCATCAAGGGATCAATAGTTTAGTATTGAAGGGCAACGTGGAGGGTAAAAATCGTAGAGAAAGACTAAGAGATGAAATACACTAAGCAGATTCAGAAGGATTTAGGTTGCAGTAGTTACTAAAAGATGAAGAAGCTTGCACAGGATAGAGTAGCATCAAACAAGTCTCTGGACTGAAGACAACAACAGCAACAACAACAACTCTCTCATTTCAACATAGTAATTGCTGCCGTTGACATGTGCCAACATGGCTCTAAAATTCATACCTTAACAGCTATAAGCACTCGTTCATATTTGCTACTGTGAAACATCTCTTGTACTGGTCAAGCGCTGCTCTTAAAGTATGCATTTTAAAGCCCATACTTACTGTACACATTTTTCTTCTTTTGGTCAATACTATATCCACCAAAAATGTAAAGACGAAAGAGAAAGCAATGGAAGAGACGTGTTTTAGGTTATCAAAGATGAACAGTTACTCTTAGCTCATAAGGTGTGCATTTTAGGGTATATTTTTACAAAATTTATTTTTTAGTATTGTGGTCCATACCATCACCGCTATAAGTTGCCTAACCAGCAATCTTACAGCAGTACTGGTACATGTATTCAACTGTCAGAGGTATCAGAACAATTTTTGCTCTGTACCAGAGTCCCTTACCCAGACTTACGTTTACCTTCTCCATAAACTCTGGAAGTTTGTAACATCAACAAGGAAACACCCTGTTTATCAATGTTATTCTTGTTATCAACACATTTCTGTGAAACTTTCACACACGCTGGCATCATCCTGGGATGCGGTTCCTGTCATCTGTTAATGTATCCGGAACTATTACAGTCATACGACCGTCTGTTACCTCTAACCATGCTTCCTCATTTTTTTCATTTTAACCATTCTCTGACACATATTAGAGGTAAGAATTTTTTTTATGAACCTGACACTTATAAGGGGAAATCTCAACAACAGGAAAAATACAGAACGAAAATCACATTTTATATATGATTGTGAACAGTAAAATAATATACACAGTTTTGAGAAAAGCAAATATAGAGTTTAGTATAGGACGGCACTGTAGATGAGGGAGGAGTTAGGAGAAGAAATGAGGCTAATGACAGAACACAAGTAGTAAAGAGGAGAAAAAATAGCTAGTCGTGACAGACTACAAAACGATGACAAAGGGAAGATTCGCTTCGCAACTTGACAGAAAGATATAGCTATACGTGTTAATTTAATCGATAAAGGAAATAAAGATGAAAAACAAATGCTTCAGATATTTCTTAAATGCAACCTTGTTTTCAGTAGAGAGCAGATCAGTGTGTGCCAGCGAAGGTGTGGCACTGCGAAGGTCTGTACCTACAATGATAAAAACTGGGACTTTGCTATTATGAAAAGATTGAAAGTATGAGAAGAAAATATGAAGAACTATTTGGTGTGCACAGTGGGAGACTAATGATATAAACATAGTGTTTGGCTCTCATGTTACCTGTCTCGACGTAACCACCCTGACTGGGTGCATGAACAACTGACACGATCGGGAAAATAGGATTATTCCGACGTAACGGATGCTAGCGTTCGTAGTTTTACTAAATGTAATTTTCAGTAGCCGTTTTACCTACCTATAATGGATATTTCCCTTTCACTTTCTGTAGAAATACGCTCCAATAGTCCCGAAAGAGAAATCGGAAGTCTTCCTTCTTCTAGTGCCTGTCGTTCGTTACCAGCTAACATGCTCGTCCAAAGTTATCCCAGATTCTTCACCATTACCTGATATGATACTGAAATAATGTCTAGAAGAAAACGATTGCTGAATTTAGAATTTATTAACTTAGGACAAGCACCAAAATTATTCGAGAATGTAGGACTACATTTTGCTCAGAACACTGATGATAGATAGTAATTCGCCAGACTCCGAAGTGAGGTGCCAACAAATGGCTTCCAACAGAAGTACCAACGTGCAGTAGCCAAGAGGCATTTAGCTGCAGTTTGGCAACAAATTTTAATTTAAAAATTGCTGTCAGTATGTGCCATAAGTTCTTGAGTGTGACGTAAATGTGTTAATACTGTGAGTGTTCAGTATGTAATAAAACAGATTATTTTAAATTTAATGCATTTAAAGAAAAATTCCGATAGAATTAGTACTGGTACGTAAACGACATTTATTTACATTGTCCGGCTTTGTTGTACGAAATTCCGCAACGCAGAAGTTGTCTCTGGACGAAGCAGTGTTAGGGCATCGATCCTGTTGGCAGCTGACAAGCGACTGTAGCTGAGCTATTGGTCTTACTGTTTGATGTTGGCAAATAATGTTTCCGGGATAGTCACTGCAGTCTGTGGGTGCTAGTATTCAGCGTATCAGTAGCTATGTATCTCGACACCTACAGATAATACGGTCTGCTGATATGAGAAACGGTTGTTCATTGACCTTTCAGGTCTGATTTCTTTTGTGTCATCAGTCTTATAATTGGATTGATGCGGTCCGCTAGGAATTTCTGCCCTGAGCCAGCCTCTTATTTCAGAGTATCACTTGCACCCTACATTCTCAATTATTTGCTGGACGTATTGCAATTTCTGTGTTCCCGCGCAGTTTCTGCCCTTTAGGATGGAGGTTATTCCCTGATGTCTTAATACGTGTTCTATCATCCCATCTTATCTTCTTGTCAGTGTTTTCTAATTGTTATTTTCTACGCCGATTCTCCATAGAACCTCCTTATGCCTTATCTTATGAGTCCACATGATTTCCAAATTTCTTCTGTAACACCACATCTCGCCCGTTTAGTTCGTGCTCTACACCGGTTTTCCACTGTCCGTGATTCACTATCTTACAATGTTGTGCTCAAAATGTACATTTTCAGAAATTTCTTCCTCTCATTAACACCTATGTTTGACATCTCTTGGTCAGAAACACCCTCTTCGTTTGTTCTAGTCTGCTTTTCCTGTCCTCATTACTCCATCCGTCATGGGTTACTTTGCTTCCAAGGCAGATGAATAGCTTCGTCTATTTCGTGAATACCAATTGGGATGTTACGTTTCTCGCTATTATCATTAATGCTGCTTCTCATTACTTTTGCCTTCTTCAGATTACTCTCAATCTGTATTGTGCACTCATTAGACTGTTCATTCCATACAGCAGATCCTGTAATTCTTCTTGACCTTCACAGTGGATTGTCATTTGCGAATCTTATCGTCGATATCCATTCACCCTGAATTTTTATCTCACCTTGAACTTTCTTCTGTTTTCATCATTGCTTCTGCGATGTATAGATTGAACAGTAGGGGTGAAAAACTTCATTCATGTTTTACAACCTGTAGTTCTGAATACAAATAGTATTCAAACTCCATTTAGCCTACAACCAAACGTTGATCTCAGGTTCAAGATATTTTGCTATCGCTGCATATTGCGTTTTAGATGAATCTGGACCCAGAGTCAAGCGTTGGTAAAAACTGTATTATTTCTTTATCTCTCTTTGCTGCCACAGCTTAGCAGTTAAGAAACTGCACAAACACATGCTGCTACCAAGAGTGAAGATATCATGTCATTTGCAAAATGGTAAAGTGAGTGTATTGCCAAACGATCCGAAATCTACCGTTTATTTTCCCGGTAAGCAACATGGAAGAAGTCTTCATGAGTGTCTTTTTCCTTAGCTCCTATCGTTACACCCAAGATAAGATTGTTAATACAAATCCCTGGGTCAGCAATGTGTATCCCTTTTTTTCATGTAGCTATTTCGTTGGGTTATAGACAGAAGTACGGGGTGTTCAAAAAGTCTCCCCACAGTGCCGTATGATTGTTAGCCGCGCGTGCCGTATGATTAGACGAATTGAATTGTGTATTCAACAACAGTGGGGATACTTTCAACATTTAATGTGAAATTTTTTAAGTAAAAATGAATATTCAATAAAATAACTTGTATTTCACTGAGTTTCATTTCGGTATATTTACTGCGGCATAGGGCACGCGCGGCTAACAATCATACGGAACTCCGGAGAGACTTTTTCAACACCCCGTACTTACATAACTAGTTATCAAAGATTTAGTGATAAATTGCAACTATAATTTAATCGAAGTACCTGGAAACAATGCTCGAAAACTAGGTCATCAAACAGTTTATTTTGGGTGAAAAAAAATTAACGTAATTAGTTATCAACTGAAAAATTGAAACAACAAATGTTTGTGAACTTGTATTCGTTTCCTTACGAGTTACAAACAGCACTGAATTTCTTTTTTAAACGAGGATGTTGTCTATGAATAGTAAAGGGGTTGAGTGTTCAACAAATCTATTTTGCTTTCTATCATTTTTGTAAATACTTATCGGCGTTTAGTACGTGTTGTGGTATTTCTTCCTTTTTCTTTTGACGCTATAAATTTCATTTAGTGTACATATTTTCAGTTGCCAGGATCCTACTTGTTGAAGTAAAAAACTGTCACTGAAGGAACAATAACACATAAGACCTTCGTTCTGAGGTAGTAATATTGTAAATATACGAGGGACGCCCAGAAAGTAATGCACCGTATTTTTTTTTCTGAGCCGAAAACAATGCTGCGGATGCGAACCGTTACTTACGTATTATTTGAAATCTCCTGAGTGAGCGCAAAAAGTTTCCGTCACTTCCGACAGATAGCGTAGCTGCAAGACAGTTTCAAAATGGCGTCTGCAGGTGATGTATGCTACAAGCAACGTGCCGTCATTGAATTTCTCACTGCAGAGAAATTAACTGTGGGGAATATTCACAAACGCTGTGCAAAGTCTATGGAGCACCTACTATCGACAGAAGTACTGTTAGTCGCTGGGCACGGAGAGTAAGATGGAGCATGAAAAAGCTTTTCGGCGGAGCTCGACGATTTGTAGCTGTCGGGGACACCATCCCGGGCTGTCACACTTGACATGCTCCAGCGAGCTGATGTGGTCATTCGCGAGAACAGACGCATTGCGACTCGGCAGTTGCCGCTGCATCTGTCAATCAGCAAAGGAAGTTGGGATGCAATTATCTGCACTGAATATTCAAAAGGGAATGTAGCGATAGGGCAAACGCACCTTTGTTTCTCGCTGAACGAAGGCCATAGAACAGGATGGAGATTAAGTGGAAAAATAGGAAGTGTAGATAAAACACCATTCATTCGTGTGTAATTATGCTCAATAAAGAATTGTTGAAG
The DNA here is from genome assembly GCF_021461385.2 of Schistocerca piceifrons. NCBI lineage: Eukaryota > Metazoa > Arthropoda > Insecta > Orthoptera > Acrididae > Schistocerca > Schistocerca piceifrons. Next base: position 93,640 of record NW_025729158.1, on the reverse strand, counting down.
AAAAAGAATGCGGTGCGTTATTTCCTGGGAAACACTTGTAGTTTTATCATATGTTTGCTTCCAGAATCTCTTAAGACAAGTCCCAAAACATTTATTTTGGGAAAAAATGTGCATTATCCTTGTCCATCCAGTTTCAGTTTGAGCTTTCGCCTTATCACTTTCGACCTTCTAGCCGGTGATGTGTTAAGCCGCAATATCCCTTGACTTGCGAATTTCCACCACAGTTTGCTCATCTGTACTCTGTATCGAGCGAACTAATTATGGTAGGGCTATTATTGTACTCTGAAGATGGTGTACCTTGAAACAAATGATATTTCTTGGTCAGCACTCACACTGGAGACCGATTTTGGAACCACGTGAAGGAATGAGCACTACCGACAGCCAGAAGCAGTTTCCAGCATTTTGTACATAGTTTGTTGTTGTGTTACGTGATGATGTGTTTGTACAGCATTTATCACTATTTTGTCTTCTACACGTTTAAGTGCTGCATAACTTGGAATATATTGTTAAATGTTCAGTTCCAGATTTTATTTTCTTTGCAAGTAAAACCCTACATTTCTGTATATTCTGTACTGTTCACATAACATGTGCAACCATACTTCTTCGACTGTGCAACATCTTGTACTTTGAAACAAAAGGTTTCACCATGTATGTGATAGTTGCAAATGAACTTAGGTTTTTCATGTGGCAACAATTTTACCTGTTTTGGAAATTGAAATTAGTTTTAATATCCAATACCTCCTATTTAGGAATTTACTTGTAACACGATCTTAACAATAATTCAATTTCATTTCACTTACTAATTATTGGTGCGTATTTGGACAATAGTGTAACAGACAAAAGGAAAACGAAACGAAACACCGTGATCAGGCTCTGATGATAACGTGATGTCGACTGGCCGCCATGCCATCCCCTGCATGGGGTCCATACACTGCTCTGCCAGTAGTGATCAATATACAGGGTGTTACAAAAAGGTACGGCTAAACTTTCAGGAAACATTCCTCACACACAAAGAAAGAAAATATGTTATGTGTACATGTGTCCGGAAACGCTTACTTTCCATGTTACAGCTCATTTTATTACTTCTCTTCAAATCGCATTAATCATGGAATGGAAACACACAGCAACAGAACGTACCAGCGTGACTTCAAACACTTTGTTACAGGAAATGTTCAAAATGTCCTCCGTTAGCGAGGATACATGCATCCACCCTCCGTCGCATGGATTCCCTGATGCGCTGATGCAGACCTGGAGAATGGCATATTGTATCACAGCCGTCCACAATACGAGCACGAAGAGTCTCTACATTTGGTTCCGGGGTTACGTAGACAAGAGCTTTCAAATGCCCCCATAAATGAAAGTCAAGAGGGTTGAGGTCAGGAGAGCGTGGAGGCCATGGAATTGGTCCGCCTTTACCAATCCATCGGTCTCCGAATCTGTTGTTGAGAAGCGTACGAACACCGACTGAAATGTGCAAGAGCTACATCGTGAGTGAACCACATGTAGTGTCGTACTTGTAAAGGCACACGTTCAAGCAGTACAGGTAGAGTATCCCGTATGACGTCATGATAACGTGCTCCATTGAGCGTAGGTGGAAGAACATGGGGGCCAATCAAGACATCACCAACAATGGCTGCCCAAGCGTTCACAGAAAATCTGTGTTGATGACGTGATTGCACAATTGCGTGCAGATTCTCGTCAACCCACACATGTTGATTGTGAAAATTTACAATGTGATCACGTTGGAATCAAGCATCATCCGTAAAGAGAACATTTGCACTGAAATGAGGATTGACACATTGTTGGATGAACCATTCGCAGAAGCGTACCCGTGGAGGCCAATCAGATGCTGATAGTGCCTGCACACGCTGTAAGTGATACGGAAACAACTGGTTCTCCCGTAGCACTCTCCATACAGTGACGTGATCAACGTTACCTTGTACAACAACAACTTCTCTGATGCTGACATTAGAGTCATCGTCAACTGCACGAAGAATTGCCTCGTCCATTTCAGGTGTCCTCGTCGTCCTAGGTCTTCCCCAGTCGCGAGTCATAGGCTGGAATGTTCCCTGCTCCCTAAGAGGCCGATCAAGTGCTTCGAACGTCTTCCTGTCGGGACACCTTCGTTCTGGAAATCTGTCTCGATACAAACGTACCACGCCACGGCTATTGCCCCGTGCTAATCCATACATCAAATGGGCATCTGCCAACTCCGCATTTTTAAACATTGCACTGAGTGCAAAACCACGTTCGTGATCAACACTAACCTGTTGATGCTACGTACTGATCTGCTTGATGCTAGTACTGTAGAGCAATGAGTCGCATGTCAACACAAGCACCGAAGTCAACATTACCTTCCTTCATTTGGGCCAACTGGCGGTGAATCGACGAAGTACAGTACATACTGACGAAACTAAAATGAGCTCTAAAACGGAAATGAAGCGTTTTCGGACACATGTCCACATAACATCTTTTCTTTATTTGTGTGTGTGAGGAATGTTTGCCGGCCGGAGTGGCCGAGCGGTTAAAGGCGCTACAGTCTGGAACCGCGCGACCGCTACGGTCGCAGGTTCGAATCCTGCCTCGGGAATGGATGTTTGTGATGTCCTTAGGTTAGTTAGGTTTAAGTAGTTCTAAGTTCTAGGGGACTTATGACCACAGCAGTTGAGTCCCATAGTGCTCAGAGCCATTTGAACCATTTGAATTTGAGGAATGTTTCCTGAAAGTCTGGCCGTACCTTTTTGTAACACCCTGTATAGAGCTTGTAGCCGCTATATCTCAATCGTGTAGTTCCTCACTTGTCCTCACGAGGCTGAATGCAACCCGGAGACTCCAGTCCTTGGCTCTACAAGGCTTTGAACCTGGTTCCTTCGCATGGTGAACATCTACACAGAACATTCATCTATGGAGGCAGACAACAGATAGACAATTAAATACAGAAGAAGTCAGTGTCTTGACAGCAAAGCTCTTAAATTTCAGCTAAATATTTGTTTGTTTCTATGTATATGTCCATTTGGCAGCGTGATACATTTTTTCATATTCTTAATAACCTTACTTTTCCCGAATAAGTTTTGTAATTTCAGAAAAAACTGCAAAAGAAGAAACGTGAATACAACAATTGAAAAGTGGAATAAGAAAACGAATTACGGGAGTTGGTTAGAGCTTCGCCTGATTCCATACCGCAGCATCATAAGAGTAACGCTGCATTGAATAAGTGTACTAATATTATCAGGTAATTCAGATGATACTTACTAACTGTTATGATTTCTTTAGTTTCTGTAAAGGCAACAGAAATACCTGTCTTTAGAATATACTTTGTGGCATCTCCATTCACACTATAACCACTTCCTCCTTTGTTTTCGGAAGGAATAAATTAAATTGTGGGAAACATTATTGTAGGGCCATAGTCGAATGTTAGAGCAGCCAAAGTTGGGCACTGTCATGTAACCCCACTGGGGGGAGGCAATTTGTCCTTTGAAGGCGCGCAGGTGACTCAGGTGGTTGGAAAGAAACCTCTTTATCAAGGACATAACATGGATACAGCCTGATATTGTACAGCTGACTGGGAGGGGCAATTTTGAATCAATATTTATAGAACAACAACGGTGGCACATGACACTAAATAGAGTTATATTGCTAATGTAAAAAACAACTGAAAATTAAATTAATAAATTTTTCGAATCTGCTAAGGACTTCGAAATATGCGCAAGAAGTAACTTGTCTTGCTGCCTCTTGGGAGAGCAGAGTATCACAATAATAAGCACGTCGATGAATCATAGGCAACTTTGCATTGAGATTGCCTTAGTACTGTAAATAGACCCTAAACGTCGTAAAAATTTCGACTACGTTGATGTGGTGAAAGGAGTCTACGAACAGTGCAGTTTTTTTGTAATTTATAATGTTACAATTGGTTGAGTTAAGCAAGATTGTCACTCCAATGAAATTTTTAAACTGACCTCTCAGAGGAGCACCTGGGCGGCAACCAAATGAACCTTTAGCTATGTTTGACATTACTTCCAGTTACTTGTGTCGGACTACTTCTGTTTTCTTTACTGGCGGCCTCTCTCGGCCAGCTCCTACTTGTCCGATCCCGGCGGTATTAAGCTACAAGGCATGAGGGAGTCGTTCAGCTTCTCTCTCTACTGAAGCAGCTGTGAGGTGTCTGCCGCATCACCAAGCTTATAAGTTAAGCCGAGCAGCATGAGTAGCTCGGCCAGAGGGATTTATACATACTGGCTCTTTCACAGTTCACTGGGTCATGGAGACAGCCTAGGAAAGTCAGAGATAAACAATGAGGTATCACAGAAAGGATTAAAATTGCTACATAGAACGTAATTGGAACTGGAAACAAAGAAATGGAGCTATGTATAGCTATTAGAAGAAAAAGGAGCTATAGGGCACAATAGACTGTGGTTACTATACGATGGTGTAACTTGAGTATCTAAAAACACTTGAGCGAGATGTGGGGAGAAAATCGTAGTAAATAACAGACGGAAAAGAAAAAAAAGTGAAATATTGGTTTATCAACTAAAGAACTGTCACATATGAATTTAAAAATGACAGAGGATATTTATTTATCATGTAACTAAAGAAGAAAAGAAAACAGAAACAAGGCAAAGGTCCTAAATAAAGTAAATTTGATCTATCGGGTTCTCGTCTCTGGATATTTAAATGGTACGGCAGGCAACATATTTATCTCAGGAGTTGCGGATACATTTGGAGACCAACATATCAATGAAACTGCTGAAGAACCTAGACAGTTTGCAGCCTTCAGCCAACTTAAGATCACTAAAATATCTTTTTAGTAAAAGAGAGGTACATAAGTACATATAGAGTGCTAGATGTTATAGGTTCTGAATAAACGACTGATTAGTTAAAGATGTACTATTTAGTCATCATTATCGTTACAGTGACAGCTAAGTGGAAGGCACCTAGGCCAAGAAGGCAAATGAAGCTATAGAGGTCTTTAGGTGTGCCTTCTGGAACAAGAAATCAAGTAATTGTACCAGAGTCGGCTACAGAAATATCTGCTTGATACTCTAACTCTTAAAGATATATAGAAATAATGACAAAATATATTAAAGAATGCATGGAAAGAGCGGCATATGAGGCTTTGGAAAAAAAGAAGTTAAGGAAAAAGAAATAACTAAGGGTTTGGAATGAAGATATACCAAAGCCCCTTGAAGGAAAAAGCCCACATAAAATTCTAGCAGAATAAACCACCAGAAACTGAAGAGAAGTATAAGCAAAACCGAAACCATGCCAAACAAATAACTAGGTTAACACACCAAGAGCCATGGAATTATTTTGTAACTAAAGTAGAAGATGGTATACATAGGAGGCCAACTTTTGCCTATAAACTAATGAAACACTTATAAAGAATGGAGAGAGATACTGTAAAATTAAATGTAAGTAGCGACCATCAACAGAAAGAATTTTATAAAACGTTGTGACAAAGAGAAGACCCAGAATTGAAGGAAGAAGAGGCGATCACATTGCATGATAATACAGAGGATTAAGTCACTATAGAAGAACGGCAAGCTGTTTTAAAAAGTATCAAAAACAGGAAAGCATATGGACCAGATGGTGTTAATATGAAGCTTTTAAAATGTACTGGTTTATTTCGTGATTTTAGGTCATTACACGTAATTAATGAATTTTGGCACCGGCGTAAAATCCCAAAATCAGAAGCGAAATCAATTTTTAAAGAGAGGTTAAAGAAATTATTTCAGAATTGTAGAGGAATTAGCCTCCTAAATTCGACCTGTAAAATATTCCCAAAAGTAGCCAATAATCGTTTAAGAATCATAACCGAGACTCTCATATTAGAGGAAGACGTAGAGTCGAGTATGCGTAATAATAGAAATAAATATGTTACCGTTCCTACGTTGGGAATAAAATGAAGATAAGCTACAAAAATAAGTCAATAAATTAGATCAGTTAGGAAAAGGAGAATATCAGCTTCGGTCATCGGCAAAGAAAACTAAAATCCTGGCTTACCATGGGAAATACCACACGTGCTCACAAATAAAAGTAGATGACACATCACTTGAGCGGGTCTCCAACTTTAATTTTTTAGTATGCGATGACATGGACAAGGACACTCAAAATAAGATTAAGAAATATCAGTCAATATGCGGAATGATGAACAAAACTTTCCAGAACAAAAAATGTAAGAAAACAATTAAAATTTTGTATAACCATGCCTACAACTGTACTGTTATATGGACGTAAGTTATGGATTCGTAGAAAACGCGATAATAGCAAGCTAAAAGCTGCAGAAATAAGATTTCTTAGGAAATGAGAGGTGTTACCAGGGAAGACCGGCTAAGAAATGAAGATAGTGGGAGTGAGCTAGACATTTATGATGCTAATGAAAAGACTGAACAAAATAAAGCATCATGGAAATATCACCTACGAAGAATGAGCGCAGAGAGAATCCTACGTCGGGCCATGCTGCACCATCGAAGAGAAGGAAAAAATGTAGGAAGACCCAGTATTAGGTGGCAGTAAAAGTGAAGGTGGAACAGACCCAAGTGCCTAAGCGTTGAAGTGTAGAAGAAGAGAAACATCAATGACACCAGTTTCTCTACCACAAGAGCCAGCTACGGCTTTCCTATTAGCTTACGACGATTATAAGATTCCAGCCTTAATGACATCTCAAGTGCAACTGACAAGAACTTGTGTTACCAATATGTGACACTCCATAAAACGAGTCCTTTACGTAGGTTCTACGTAAGAATAGGCATATCCCAAGAATGTGGAAGTCATTTTATGTACTCACAGCTGTTCGTTGGGAGCTCGCACCATTTATAAAGTGACTAAGGTTGTAATAATTTTTGTTGCAACAACCCAGAATTATGTGTTTCCTTACTGGACGTGTGGTTCCTGAAGCCTTTAAAGATAAATCACGTGGCCCAAGTGATGAATGCTCTTCATATATTCTGTGTTAACGTAGTTATCTAAATTGTGGGAGGAACCAGTTTGACCAGGCCAGACAGCCGTGCACATTAGCACGCCATTTCCCAGATTTGGGAAGACGTGCGAACGCTGGACCGAATACTTTCAGCGTATTAACGACAAGCGTCGTGCGCTGGCCGGCCTGTATGTGGTTATTAGGCGGTTTCGCACATCCGAATAGGTGAATACTGGCTGATACCCACGTACTGCCTCAATTAAACGATTCGCAGACATTTATAAAACATTCTCACACTTTCTCATGGGCTAACACTAGACGGAGACAAGTTGGGTATGCAATTCTCTCCCAGCGTGGGAATACAAATAACGTTGCTAAACCAGAATAACATATCGACCACCTTAGAGCGTGATACAAATTCAGCAAAAAGAAGAAAGGAAGAACAGGGTGAAATCCAGTGCTAAAAAGCTACTTATATAACGCAGAAGTACGACATCGTAGACACCCAGTCCCGAAACTAAAAAAAAATCTCCGTAGTAACATATCGCAGGACTCCGTGATATACATATAGCTTCTGTAACATCTAGAACACGATCTGTGCACATTTCGGGAGATATTTTATGGACGAGTTCTGGCAGACGAGCCGTTCAACATTGAACGTTTTTGATCATGTCCAGTGTAACCAAGGGAGACAAGTGATGATTCTTTTGAATTTGTTTCACGATTAAAGCATTTTTATTGTGTATTGTAATCGGATGTTCCTATCAATTCAGCCCAAACATTTACGGTTGTGGGAAACGTATTTCAAGCTGGCAGCGTTGACGCTAAATAAAATCTGCTTTAATACTCACTTGAAAGGACAGCACTAGAACAGCAATGTTGCAACACAGTAAGAAATCATCCACAATATTTATTTATAGTTACGGTGCAGAACTGTATTTAACTTTCGTACAGTATTATGACTGGAGTTAGATGTCCTACAGATAATACAAAGAAATCTTAACAACGGGAGGATTTCCATGCACGCTAGTATTAGGTGGCAGCGAAGCTTTCCACTGTTGGGAGTAGCTTGCGTGGTGGCTGACAGCCCTATCCGCAGAAGAATACGACACGCCAGTAGTGGTGGTGCGGAAGAAGAAGCTTGTCCCATTTATGGAGACAGCTGCTCAGAAGCGTCTATGTGGAGGTAGCCTCTTCTGGCACTGCTATGTACCTCTTCAGTCATGTATTTATTTTTGGTTTGGTTCAATTTGGAGCACCCATACAGTAGACTGATGTTTAGTTTCCGGCTGGTGCAAGTATGTACAAGTTTTGTTTCGTGTTGCAATACTGCATGCAGTTTGCATTTTCTACGTAGAAAATTTTGAGCACTGCTAAGATCGCTAAATGTTAACGTGTATTGTCACAGTGGTGTTTGTTGTTAGTTGCGAGGGAAAAATGAACACTTCCTTTGATTTATCTGTATCACGCACAACTCTCCATGATCTAATGGCGATCTTATAATGATTATTGATAGGCATGAGGTCAGTGATCCAATGTTCGTGTATGATATTACCAGAGTAGAATGTGACTTTCATTTACGTAAGTGAGTTAGGAGCTACATCGTTACTGAGGGTACATGTTAGAGATTTTGGAAAACAGCAACTAGTGACCACGTCTGTGTATCCTGCTAATACAGTCCATGTGTGCAAGAATTTCATTGTGTTTAATTCATACACTCAGTCATGTACCCCGACTAACAAAAAAAATGTATAGCACATAAAAGGTTTGGTGGGGTGCCATTATAACATCGTACACGTACTCACCCTCAGAGGGTATGTAAACGATGTTGAGTTGAAATTCTCTGTAACAGGTAGAACGGCTACCGTAGCGCGTTAATGTTCCCATGTTAATGTTGTTCCCTGGCCTGACTGGGTATGGAGGGAGATCATAAACAGTCTGGAAAGCCTGTAAGGTTCTTCCTGGGTAGGTTGAGCTGGTTGGTAAGAAGACAGTTCGATAGGTTGCGTCGCTTCGAAATTCATTAGCACTGAATTGAGTCAATCAGGAGGTTGCTCTTGCAAATCCAAGTGGCCCACCACATAGAATTAAAATAGATAATAGCACAGAATACTGCTCAGCCTTTGGCTTGGGAACGATCCTTGTACCACCTCATGTCCAACTTTTGTATCGCCCTCTTATTGGGAAATGTCAGGCGACATTGTCGCTGACGGGCAGCTTGAATTCTCGCGCGGCGGCCTAATTAGTGAACTTCAATGCCAATTAACTCGGAAATGGCGCAACATAGCAAATTTTCCCTTAATCACTATTTCATAGCACAACCTATCCTGCAATACCCTTACAAGGTTTTGAAATGGCTATGAGCACAATGGGACTTAACCTCTGAGGTCATCAGTCCCCTATAACATAGAACCACTTAAACCTAACGACATCACACTCATCCATGCCCGAGGCAAGATTCGTATCTGCGACCATATCGGTCGCGTGGTTCCTGACTGAAGCGCTTAGAAGCGCTCGGTCACACCGGCCGGCACAAGCTTTTCGAACTCTTTCTTCCCACCCTGTATAATGGCGAATAACTACGTGAAATGTAAGGGCCCATTACGGGTGACTTTGGGCTGTTTTTCGAATCATGCAATGTCTATGTTTGTGTGGCATTCAGATGTGAGTGTGGCCCGATGTTGGGCCGTATGTGGACGTGTGGGCAGGCATGCTCTTCGCCAAGGCCCAAGACGATCATGTCTGAGCCACACTCCACTGCCTTCTACGAACCGGCCAGTCGTAGCAAAATACTGTGCTTGGCCACATGGCTCGGCTTCTAAAACGGCAATATTCTACACGGGGTCATTTTTGTTCTCTTTATGGTTCATTATTGGATTTCCGTTGTTGTAAACTCTGACCCCATACCCTGCTCAGCAGGGCAGGCAGAAAAGATTGCGGGTATACGACCGCTAGGCAGCCGACTGGACAGCGCAGGGCTCTTTGTGCTTTCTGTACTGAGAGGGAGCTCTCCAGGGGGTCCAAGTCTCTGTCCTATGCCTCTTGTTTTCCTTCGGATCATCATGATCCAGGTAGATGGGTGACTACAGAAATATCCAATATAAAAAATAGAGTAGATAGTTGTCTGCTTAATCCTTGCAGTCACTGTTATCACCCACATTTAGCATTGGCTGTTTATATCGACAGGGACTCAGGCTGAGATGAATAGGATTAAATACAATGAAACATAAGACTGTAGACGACCTAACTCTGTTTACAAGGTCGCGCGGAATAGCCATTCGGTCTGGGGCGCTTTGCCCCGGTTCACGCGGCTCCTCCCGTCGGAGGTTCGAGTCCACCTTCGGACATGGGTACGACAAAATGCATGCACGTTTGCTTCGATGCATTCAACATTCTCGCGGTGACACCGGTTAGTAACAACTATTTCAAATTTGCAACTGCTTCTAACACCTATATCGATTAGAAGCAGGTTTATATTACGTAACTGTGTATCTGCTATTATCAAGTTTGTATTATGTGTTATTTAAACTCCTTGATCTGTGGCAAGAAAGCTACAGTTTTGTAATTCATATATGCAAAAAGCAAAAGGATATATTAAAATCATAAATTATTATAATATGAACATGTTCATAGAAAGAAAATGTTTATTGAAAGGTGGTTCATGCTTGGGGTACTTGTATCTGTAACATGTAAAAACTGTAGGGAAGTCTCTTTGCAACGTAAGTGGCATGGCGCGATGTAAAAGGCGGTTTTGGTGGTCGAACGGAGCTGCTCCTTTGTGTGAATGGCACGGAGTATGTGGATAGCCGTAACACGGTACACTTTTTACGATGCTATGAAAGGCCATTGGGAGCTGTTTTTTAAAGATTTGCCTCAGAAGTGGATCTGGCTGTTATTTGGTATTCTCGGCATAAAGGAATGGCTATAATATGTTGGAAATCCGACGCCAAGAAGATATTTTATACAGCATCCGGACATCAAAATGTTACTGTCTAGAATACCTGCTTCACAGGTGATAAAAATGGTAAATAAGTTATGCTCATTTTCAAAAATAGTGTGGTTTTGACTTCTATCATGAGTGGTTCCTTTTTTAAAGTTAATTAAGCCCAGTGTTGTATTTAATTATCTTGCCAAGTAAACTATGAAGTACTCCAAGTGAATTGAATGATTAGCTTTTTGTATTAGTCTTCACCACTGTAATTCTCAAAGATCGCTTACTGGTGATACTGTACTAGGTTATTGAATCCCATCGTATTCTCCACCTATTAGGGAAAAATTGAACTTTTACTGTTGCTAACGGAAACTAATATATGTAGAGTAGATTAAACGGTGCATTTATAATATTATTCATATATATAATATTTTCATGTCAGTCAAGATAAAAGGCCCTCTTGTGCAAAGTTAGTTCTGCACTTCATGCAGTAACATATCAGTATATGATTAAGTAATGCTCTTGAGTGTATCTGTCATTAGTATGAGGTTGTTGCAAAATTACTTCCTATAATTTACTGGTGTGTGCGTTATTGGTAACTGCTGCTACACACAGTTCAAAGTGCATTGTGTCAGTTTGTATCCTGTTTGCTATTCAAAGGGAAATCTCACCGAAAGTAACTTCAGTAAACAATATTCAATTTTCTTGAACATATATTTCCAAATTAATGTGCCTAATTGGGCTGCCGACGGTTCATTTTCTTTATTCACTTAAGAGTTTACCACTTTCATTAATTGGTTCAAATGGCCCTAAGCTGTATGGGACTTAGCAGCCGAGGTCATCAATCCCCTAGACTTAGAACAACTGAAACCTAACTAACCTAACGAACCTGCGACCGTGGCAGTTGAGTGGTTCCGTACTGAAGCGCCTAGAAACACTCGACCACAGCGGCCGGTCTTTCATTGATTCCCAAGGTTAAAGTCCGGTTGGTTTTTCTGTTAATTTGACCGAGTTCAAAATTATAGTCCGATGTCTTTGTCTATTAGAGGCTAACATTAGTGTGTTTCAAGGCAAGCTAGTGTTATATGTGCCTTTCTCGTGACAGGACTAAATGTTTGGTTGTTAGGAAATAGAAAGTGATATACAGGGTGGTCGGAAATTCCCGTTAGAGACTTATAGGACTTGTAGAGGGGAATGAGTACATCGTATTTTGAATAGGAACCCATGTCCGCAAACGCCATCCAATGAGACTACAGAGCGTCAAAGGTATAGGCGCGGGCGTCTGTAAATGTACGTATACACGGGGTGATTCCGTGATGATTTTACAGGCTTTGTAGGATGATGGAGAGCGATAAATGTATTAATTTGAAGTAAGGATCCCTGTACCGGGAACGAACGTGTATACGTACATTTACAAACGCCCGCGCCTATAACTTTGACGCTCTGTAGTCTCGTTGGATGACGTTTCCGGACGTGGGTTCCTATTCAATATACGATGTACTTACTCCGCTCTACAAGCCCTAGAAGTCTGTAACAAGAATTCCGTCCACCCTGTATACGTTAGTGTTATAGGCTTATCTCGCACTTATATTAATCAGTGATCTCGCAACATTAATTACTTAAATTGGCCACCTAGAAAAATCTATCTCCGAATTTTCATTAGCCTATATTAATTATTTCCTATTGTTTGGATTTTTCTCCGTCAGTGTACAAGAGGTACAAACTTTTACGCCCTGAAACCCATCAACATATTTTTGAGAAGGCTCCGCCCAATCCGTGCGTAATTAATAAACCGAAGGCCTCTATTAAAATCGCGCTCCTAATCGACGCACAGACTAGATTTTCGTACATCGGAGGTGGTTACTAGAAACAATGGAGAGAAATAACACTCGCTACCTATTAAGCAATAGCTCTTTACAGCACATACCTGGATACACCTCAGGTGAGAAGCCCATCTTGGTACTCCAGAAGAATTATGGGGCGCTGAGTGGTGACTCCCGACGTAATTTAAAGTGACTCTGACGCGCGCTGAGAGTGGCGGGCTGTTTCCCTTTGATGCGCCAGCAGCTGCAGATGCTACTTCGGGTCCTCTTTGCGCAGGTCGCCGTCCTGCCAGTCTCTGAGCCACTGTGAGTCGTGCCGAGGTAATGAAGCGCTGCCCCCAACCTCTAGCCTGCCTCAGAGTGCATTATCCGGAGCGACAGAACGCGGTCACCAGAGCAGAAGTTAATTAAATGCGAGTTTCTCTATGCGAGCCGGCGGCCGCTCTTTGGGGGGCGCAATATTTCGTTACAGTTCCGTCGGCCGGCAGACTTGGACGCGCAAATGCAGCGGCTACCATATAGTGCTCTTGACTCCAAACATCCGTGGCCGCACTGGGAGGCGAGGACGTTATTTCGTAGAATTGTGATCAAAGCAGCTTTTGCTTCCTTTGTCGTTCAGCTCCCGTCCTTCTGGAATATAATAGTCCAGAAATATGTGCTACAAAAATAAGATCTTCATAAGGATCATTTTTCATATACCCAGTGATGAAATTACTTATAAATTTTGTTTTGTTGACGATACGATTGCACAAGGTCGTAACATTTAACACCATCCCTTTTTTTGTGGCGTCGTTTCGATACTGAAGTGGGGGAATGTTTCTAGAAATTGGAATAAGCAAAGGTTACAGAAAACGTAATGAGAGCAGAGGAGAACCGAACACAAAAGCACTTAAAAAGTGGCTCCCAATGCAAACTGTATTTATTTAAAACAGATTAGAATGATACAGAACGATATCAACTGAACTATAAGACTTTACAGGATAACCAGGGCCGGAGGATGGTTGTAATTCAGGAACGTGAGCGCAACGAAAGTAGTAAATGAGATTTTCTATTTGGGAAGAGAAATAACTGATGACGGTCGAAGTAGAGAGGATATAAAATGTAGACTGGCAGTGGCAGTGGCAGTGGAAAACAATGAACTGTGGAGAATGATCGATCGAGAATGTAAGCGCTGGCACAGTGCGGCACAATTTATAACAGTGTTTAAATTGCGTAAAACAAAAGAAAAATTTGGAGTAGGAATAAAAATCCGTGGAGAAGAAATAAAAACTTTGAGGTTTATCGATGACATTGTACTTCTGTTGGACACAGTTAAGGAACTGGAAGAGCAGATGATCGGAATGGACTATGTCTTGGAATGAGGATATAAGATGAACACCAACAAAAGCAAAACGAGGATAATGGAATGTAGTCAAATGAAATTACGTGATGCTGAGGGAATTAGATTAGGGTATGAGACACTTAAAGTAGTAAATGAGATTTTCTATTTGGGAAGAGAAATATGACGGTCGAAGTAGAGAGGATATAAAATGTAGACTGGCAGTGGCAAGGAAAGCGTTTCTGAAGAGGAGAAATTTGCTAACATCAAGTATTGATTTATGTGTCAGGAAGTCTTTTCGGAAAGTATTTGTATGGAATGTAGCCATGTATGGAAGTGAAACACGCACGATAAATAGTTTAGACAAGGAGAGAATAGAAGCTTCAGAAATGTGGTGCTACAGAAGAGTGCTGTAGATTAGATGGGTAGATCATGTCACTATCGGAGATACTGAACAGAATTGGGGAGAAGAGGAATTTTTGATAGGACATTTTCTGAGACACCAAGGGATCACCAATTTGGTATTGGAGTGCAGCGTGCAGGGTAAAAATGTTAGAGGGAGACCAAGAGGTGAATACACTAAGCAGAATCGCAAGGATGTGGATGTAATAGTTACTTGGAGATGAAGTAGCTTGCCCAAGATACAGTAGCATCAGACTTTGGACTGAAGACCACAACAACAACTACAAATTACATAACATCTAACCCAAGATGCGAACAACAAAGTGCAGTGCTGTTGTAGGTGGAGAATGCCTTTACCGAATTCATATATCAGTGGAACCAGCCGAACGAGAGTGAGTTTGGGTAGTAATTACGACAAGCGTTAATTTAATTGTTGTCGCGTTATGTGGCAAAATTCACACGGAGGCATTAAATAAAAAACGCGGAAGGATTGAGTAGGCAGATCCATCAATAGATAATGCTTCTTTATTGGAGGTGAATTGCACAAGTGAAGTAATATATTTAGTTCAAAAAATTCATGTCATTCTTTACTTCCCACAAACATTAATTCCTTGTCATCCTATAATATCCGTGTCCCAAAACCAGGGCCAAGCGCCTTTCTAGTACAGTGCGCAGTTCGTCTGAAAATCAGAAGATAAGGATCTACACCGCCTCCTGTAGCCATCGACACCGAGCATACATCGCCTATGACGTCATCTATACTTAAGTTACTTCGAAGCCTTTGAGCAACAGATCATTCAGAACGAATCATAAACTTCAAAAGATTTCGATAACAATAATCCCTAATGATGTCCAGGAAACAAGGACGAATTTGAACTTCGGCCATTTTGTTATATGACCGTTGGCAGCCATGGTTTTTTCACGTTTGTTATCTGGGATCCTTACCAGTAGTAGCCTGATAGCTTTCGTGTGGTAAGTGTTGTTGTTTGATGCTTATTTTCGTCATGGAGCAGATGATAACTGAGCAAGTGATAAAACGTTATTATAAAAACAAAGTCCCATGACAACCGTTCGTGAGCTGCGTGTAACACTCGGACGTAACTCTGCTCAACCGACTCATCAGTTCGGAAGTTCCGGACGTTTGACACCAAGGGCTTTGTTTCATACCTTAAGAGAATAGGATGACAACGTTCTGTTCGAATACAAGAAAACGTTGGCGTCGTGGGTGACAATGTGACTGCTAGCCTCGAAAATCAGCTGGCCGACGATCTCAACAATTGAATAAATCACTAACTTCACTAAGAGTCTTGGCTCAACAAGCGGAGAACGAGAACTTCATAAAAGGAATAATTTTTCTTTACATGAGACGCTCTGCTACCTCAGTGGGTACGTCAGTAAGCAGATCTGCAGAATTTGGAGTAATGAAAATCCGCGAGTAACTATGGAACATGAGATACAGTACATCCACAACGCATGACTGTGTGATGTAGGTTGTGAGCAGGATTAATTATCAGCTCTTACTTTTTGAAAATGACGGAGCTGCCGTCACTGTGAACGTTACAACATGATTTCTGATTGGTTTTCTCCTCTTATTGATGAAAATGACGATTTTTGGTTTCAACAAGTTGGTGCAACGGGTCACACTTCCTGTGAAACGACTGCTCTGCTGAATGAAAAGTCTCCTCAAAAATTTATCTGTTTCCGTGGCAACCAGGAATGCCCAGGCAGCTCATACGATGTCACGCCTTTCTTGTTCGAATTTGTGAAATCAAAGGTGTACGTGAACAAACCACAGATAGTACACCATGCCGGCCGAAGTGGCCGTGCGGTTAAAGGCGCTGCAGTCTGGAACCGCAAGACCGCTACGGTCGCCGGTTCGAATCCTGCCTCGGGCATGGATGTTCGTGATGTCCTTAGGTTAGTTAGGTTTAACTAGTTCTAAGTTCTAGGGGACTAATGACCTCAGCAGTTGAGTCCCATAGTGCTCAGAGCAATTTGAACAGTACACCAGTTGAAGGATGAAATTAAAAGGGTTATTAACGGCATCACACCAGATGTTTATGAACGCTTATCGAGATATACAGTGATCGCATTGCTCGTTGCCGCGCGGCCTTGAGTGGTCATGTGAAGCATATTATTTTTCATACATAAATGGGAGATGTTACATAATGACAAGTTACTTGATGTGTTTGTAAAGAAAACATTATATTTTCAATACTACTTCCCGGACACCCTCTATTCCCATTGTACAACATAAACTCAGTACGGAATTTCAAAAGTAGTAACTGAAGCTACATTCCAAATGATAACCTCGGTTAATATTTCTGTTTTAGGAATCTCAGGACCTACGGAGCACTTCGTAGCTTGCTGCAGTACGGTTGTAATATAAATTCATATATATATATATGCTCCAGACTGTGTAAGTCGGAAGTCAGATTCAAAGTGGTCTTACTATATAGGTTAAGGCCCGTGGTGGTAGTACCATTTTATGTAGGTGCGGGTCATTATTTACTGTCTGAAACTGAGCCACCGCTCGATGAGCGGACGAAAATAATGCGATGCGGGCTTGCGGCTATGTGGGGAGAGGCAATACCCTAGAGAAAACCGCCATAGATCTCAGCCCGCCACTCACATCACAATACGGCAGGCAGGATGGAAGACACTGACTGCTAGAGCTGAACTGTATAATCGTGCACAAAGAAAATAACTTACGAGCGCAAACTGATCATTTAATCAATATTGTTGGTGGCATTCGCCAGTTATTTCGTTACGCGGTTCACAGCATTTTATGCGATCTAAATCGAAGGAGAGTTGGACTCCTGATATAAAAATTTGAAATAAATGAAGTCCGACAAGGTAAGTAAACAGGAGAAGCAGAGAGGACGCCGCTACTTCTTTATGCTACTGGTATTTCTGTGGAAGCAGACATTTGTTTCTCTCGTTACCCACCACCCGTCAGAGGAATTACCCTGCTCCATGTGTGCAAAAACTTAGGTCTCTATGATGTTCGTTCCTCCGGACAGTTGTGATAACTTTGAAAAATCCTACAACACTGGTAGTTAGAAAGGTATGTGGCTTGTCTACAGTTATTTGCAACGTCTACATAGATAACATAGTCAGGGCTTGGAAACAAAGTAAAACTACGGCGTAAAGATGAACAGAGAGAAATGTTTTGATACCATACCATAGACAGATTGTCAAATTATAATGCAAGCAAATGAAAATAGTTTTCAAAGAGAAGTCTAATATGATGACTTCTTGGCTTCTAAATATAAGATAAAAATCTTTAGTAACAAAACAAAATGCAAGTTTGTCAAATAAAGAATGGGTTGAACACCGTGACTGTTGCATGATGTACATTGTTGATGGTAACATCAACCTGCCACAAATTGGTTTTAGGTTACTTTGTTCAAAAAGTGCCGTTACCGGTTTCGAATTTACGCAACTCATCGTTAGACAACTTTCTTGCTTTCATCAAAACTACTGATACTTTGGTTTAATGATGAGTTGCTCTTGGGTAAACAATAATTCACAGTTACAATCATGTAACATAATATTTTTGTCATTTACATATTTTAGTTCTCATTCCTTTTGTGTCTTTTGCTATCTAAATCTTTTGAGTGAAACAGTCTCATATATATGCTGCACATGTTGCTCCAGTTCGGAGTTCGGGATACATAAATAATAGTCTGCACCAGAAGACGCCGAAGGAAAGATTAACTGAGCGTCTTCCGGAGACTGGCGGACCACAAGTACAGAAAAGTCAGACGGGTATCCTTTTTGTATGTATATCATGTAAGCTCACTCTTTTCGCTTCATTTCGATAAATGAATTGTTCAAATGATCTTTATCGAATATTAACAATGGTAGACACATTTTACTCATCAAAATATCAGGCATTCAGCTTTGTGTAAGGATTTCAATATAGTGCTGACATTTCTATTCGTGACACAAAATACGTGGCAAAAATTTCACAATGAACAGTTATCTAGGCGGTTCCTAGAAGCCTAAACTTGAAATTAGTACAATGAGATGAGAATAAGTGTTGATCATCAAAGCTTTATAGAGTACAAGATTGCAGGTATTAGAAGAGCTCTTACATCTGTAGGGCGATTATAACAGAATGTGATAGACAAAGAATGCATTACAGTTATATTGTGTTGGCGAATATATTTTTTATCTCAGAGCTCCATAGATATTAAGTATTTCACGATACTAAGGAAGATGTTTCGCAGATTTTCTGTTTTGATCACAGTATGGAACCGAAACATTCGTATTGGAAAACTAGGATAGAAGTGAGTTATCGATTCTTCATCTAAGTGCTTGGTCCGGTTAACGGGGCGTGGCAGGCGGGTGTTAACGAGCTATGGCGGGGATCATGAGGAAGCTGAAAGTTTGGCAACGTCGCGATGAAGACGAGGATTGGCGATCCATACGGACGGAGGCGGATCGCTCCGTAGTTGAGAGAGGAGGGGGAGAAAGAGGAACGGCTTATTTGCTAAGTCCATCAGGGTAGCATATGCAGTGGTCACTTTACGCCACTGAAAGACTGCTGTTAGTTCCAATAAGATTGCCACATGTGAAACCGAAGTCACACATTTAGGTACCCGCCTCACGACTTCATTAGTCCTAGCCCGGGCTTTTGGCTGCGCATCGCGTGACGAATTTTCTCTATGATTTCCTTTGTTCTTTCATGGCCGGCAGAAAGGAATTTGACTATGATGTGGACGAGTTGTGCCAGCGATAGAGGTATCGTGGTTCTGTGTTCGGTGGCGGAACTTGAGACTAAACCACGCTGTATCTTCTGTCAGTTGCGGGAAAGAAGTTAACTTACTTACCCGATCTTTTTCAGATGTTTTGACATAAGCCACTAGAGTACAACACCTCAAGAATCCGCCAATCCTAATTTATCAAGAAATCAATTAATAACCTAGCCATTAATTGGTATACCTTTATCCTCTTGTATGTTAAAATTCTCTTTGTGCGAGCTGTATTGATGATCTTATTGATCACTAATGACAATGTAATATTCATATACTACTGAATGTTTGTATACTGGAAATTGTCCTGTAACGGGATAGAAATCTTAAAGTACGCTTTTTTATGTTAAATACTGTCCCAGGTTTAACAGATATTAAATTAGTATTATAATTATAGTTAAGTAACTGCGTTTTTTTTCATCGGGAATTAAGTGCCTTCCATGTTAATTGATTGTTTCTTAACTTCCGGTACGCAAAACCTCTGTCCATATTTATTAATATTGTAAAATTGTTTGATGACCATTTTGACAAATATTTTTAATCATTGACTAAATTGTGAAATTTAAAAGTCAGTACAGCTGTGTGTGAATGTGTGTAAACCCCTGGTCCCGTCTTTTCCGAAATTCCCGGTGTTCACCGCTGAAGAAAAACCTGGAAATGTTTGACATCTGATGTAATGTATGTAGCAATACAGCAAGCTTTAGTGTGTGCCATTAAGTTGTATGAAAATAAAAGTGGAGAAAGGAGTAGGAGTTGGAATCTTCCAACTGTCAACACCACAGAATTCTACATTTTTATAACGTGAGCATCGTTGGTTCTACACAGTCTGGGCTTTAGTAAAATTCTGGGAGCATTTATTACACCAAACAGAAAACAAAAAACAAAAACAAACGATTATGTCAGCCTCAGATGACGCAGATGGTATCAAGACCGGGTTCGATACTTAGAGAGGAAAGAAAAAGGAAGAGGGTTAGTTCAGTACTAAAATATAAGTTACATAAACATGAAAACCTATATACATTACTACACCCATTACTACACCCACTTGAATGCTTTACATAGTAGGTAGTCAACATAAAAGTGCACGGGTTAGGAGAGGCGATCACGATGGAAACAAATATACACTTTGATTGCTGGAACAACCATCCGAGCAGTTATAGTTAATAATAGCGTAAACTTGGCAACTTTTCAGTCACAAGTTAATGCCAAAATTTTATCGGTGTATTGATTGTCACACATTTTTAAAGTGCAAAATTCCGAAAATATTACTAACTACTATATCAGATGAATTCGACGTATAGTAGCAACAACTTAAATCATACCCGACTACAGACATCCGCGAGTGGCGAACTGGTCGCTGGTGGCAGCAAGTGCATATTGAACGAAGGATATGAAAGGTCTATTAAATCAAACTACTGTAGACTACAGTAGACAAGTTTGAATCAATAGAAAAAGGACCCCAACAAAGGAGCATAAAAGTAGAATACTTTTAAAAATTTGCAACGAAAATCGTTGTTCATTTAACAACAGACTTCTTTTTAACTTCAAAAAGAAGAAAGAAATTCAACTACTACTATTGTTTCCAAGTGGCACATATAATCAAGATGCTGTCCTATGCTTTCTACTTTAAATCCACATTTTCTGAAAGTGAACTAAGACTGATTTATTACGTGAACATCTGTATTTACACTACTCAGTTATTGTTACAGTGTGTAGCAGTGCGTACTTCGTATACTTCTATGGCTGCCCCCTTTTCTGTACAATATTTTAATGAGAAATTCCATGTCAGCTGGAATCTAATTTTGCCTTCCTGCTCTTTTCGTGAGAAATACATAGGAGGTAGGAATACATTTACTGACTCTTCTAGGAATCTAGGTGCGTGATAAACAGGGCATAAAACCATGGTGCACAGTACCTCTATTGTAGCTGGTGCAACTTGCGTTAGATGGTGTTTTCCGTGACTTTTTGTGCTTATTGAACTGCCACGTGACAATCTTCTTTGATCTTCTCTGTTTCCTCTAGCAGTTATTTCTAATACGAGTCACAGACAGACGATTCAGTATTCAACGACCGGTCGAACAATAAATAGTGTTGTACGCCATCTCATTCTACTTCTCCTTCCTGTGTATTCTCCCAGTATATCTCACTCTAGAATCAGAATTCCCTATAAATATTTATTACTACGTTGTGATAAAGTAAAGTGCCCCCGAATAGGTTTCCTCACACGTAGATTCATACTCTGCTGAGAGGACGTACACTCCCTCTCACCCACTCCCCTTTGTCATGTTTGAGGCGTATCCGTCGCTATACGCCGTGCTTTAATTGAGTACGCTTTACAGTCAAATTTCGTTATGTCGAATCTCTAGGGAAGGCAAAATTCGTTCTATATAGCGAGAGATCAATACAACGTGGTTTCCTAGTTTGTACTGCACAACCCAGGATTTTTTGGTTAATGTTGTGTGATTTTTTTCGTAATTGTTTGTGATATAGGCCTATGTTTAGTTTTGGTAATACAAAAAAAACAGGTAGATTGTTATGCATTTTGTATCATTTCTTCTGGAATAGACAACAATTTATAATTTTAAAATAAATTACGTCCATCATAAAAAAAATTTCAGTAAAAGAGCACGCAGTGCGTACACAAACCAGTGTCAGAGTCAAACTATAACTTCACTTGCTTTAGGTATTAAACCAGCTTAAAAAATCCACATGTTCGGACACAAATGACGATGGTTTGCTTCTTCACGTTTCTCCACGATCTATCTACCGTTGTCATCTGAAATATTTATTGTTGTTGGGTTGCCATCGTCAATATTGCGTGCTGTCATTCGGGTCACGTCATACCTGTAGTTTTCTTCGGCATCCTTGATTGTTCCTTGGTTTAAGGGATGCAATTTCGGTGTAGTATTACATGGTAAAATTGTACTGTCATGGGCTTTAACGGAGGAGTACCACAGCGCCCACTGCAATTGTCCACAGACAGCAGATCTTTTTGATTTTCGAAAGCCTTTAATCAGACTTCTGAAGTCATCCATGTTTCCTTATTGATGGTACACTCAGCAGGGAGCGGCTTACATCCAGAAAAACAACGTGGTTTGTTAGGTTTTCCAATCATAAGTGGTTTGAGTTTTACTGTGCCGGTCATATATTCTTCTAACAGAACGGTAACACGATCTTTGCTTAGCTGATGCATCGACTAAGAGAGGGGAGGGATTGGAATTCATTGATTTACGTGCCCTTCAGATATGCAGAGGTGACTTCGATATGAAGAGTTTTGTGCATTGTACTTCTATATACAGACGTAAAATCTTCCCATTTACAGCTATCCACAAACTTAGATATAATGGGTAGTTTTCTTCTTTCTTGGGCTACCAAGCTAAGGGAATGAAGAAAAAATTCGAGACAGACAGGTTCCAGATGTATCGAGATTCGATACATCGAGGCTCGGCGTTATACCACTAAGAAAGGAGAGAAGCAAACTTAGGCGGGGATCTGACCTCCATGTTAGCTACTGATATGAAGAGAGTAAAAACATTTTACAATTTTGTGAAGCGTTTGGACTCTGACTTAAGCTTTTTGTGTGTTGCTGCGTGACTGTTTCATTTATTTCAATGATCAACCAACCACTGTTATCTGCTATACTGCTTCAGTTCTTTCGATTCCTTTTTTATTTTTACCGTGTTTTAGATACGAAAATCGCTGTGTATCTGTCTGTGTGTGTTTGTGTGTGTGTGTGTGTGTGTGTGTGTGTGTGTGTGTGTTTGGCCGTGTGCGTTTAGGTGTGTGTGCGCGCGTGTACATTTGTAGGGCCTTCTTGTTATTAGATAAAGCTTAATAATCTGACAATTTTTATCCAATTTCAACTCATAAAATTTTAGTGGAGTTTGTAAAGATGTTCCTGTCTTGCACCAACACCAACATATCATCATGACCTTAAATCGTTTTGCACATATTTAATGGATGTGACTGATTCGTCGCGCGGCATTAGCCGAGCGGTCTGAGGCGCTGCAGTCATGGACTGTGCGGCTGGTCCCGGCGGAGGTTCGAGTCCTCCCTCGGGCTTGGGTGCGTGTGTTTGTCCTTAGGATAATTTAGGTCGAGTAGTGTGTAAGCGTAGGGACTGATGACCTTAGCAGTTAAGTCCCATAAGATTTCAAACACATTTGATCATTTTTTTGTGACTGATTCCAATGCTTTTTATTAAACCGTGTAATAGTATGGTAATGGGTCTTTCCACTAATTTGTGTTCAATAAGCTACTTCTGCTTATGTCTTTCAACTAATAACCTCTGCACCCACCATCGATCTCCGAGGGGCGTTCAGCATTTGCCTACAAATCTCGAGTGCTGCGACTTCTCTGTGTACAGCAGTACAATTCATGGGGCGTTCGACTTTACCCACTTTGACAGTTATAAACATAGTGAATTGCAATAGCCACACAACACTACTTTGCTTTCGTTCGATGTTACTTTTACATTTGAAAATTTGTCTCCCTTTAGAAGTACTTGGAGTGTTCTAATTGCTAGGCACTCTCTAGTCCGCACACAAAATTGGTCTGAAATTTCGTATGCTTGCACTTTGTGGACGTCGGAAGATGGTATTTTCACCCATAAATGTCTTCAAGGACATTTCTTACAAATTTATGTTTCATAAATTTCGTGTTATGTGTGTAAAAATCCTGAAGAATGTCGTATTTGGAACTTAAGCCACCCAGAAATTGAAGATATTAATAGGCTAAAAATTAATTTAGTGTGTGGTGAATGGTGATACTAAATGTAATACTGAATGCTACAAACATGACTGGCGCAATTTGGTTGCTGACAAACTCGTAATTTGGCACCACAAGTCAAATCCTTCCATGCATGAAGACTGCTGTCCCAGTACGCAAGCGTAGCAACAGAGAACGCGTTGAAAGCATAAAAAAGAAAAAGAGAGTAGTGTTACCTCCAAAAGACTTCCATCGCCATAACTCAATTTCACGCCTCGGTTTCACTCTCTCGCTCATGTCTCCTGGCGTTACACGCCGCTGCGCACAAACCCTCGGCCGAAAATCACTGCGACACCTTTCTGCTATTCTCTCTTTCCTTTCCTTACACGATCCGAATGACAGGAAAAGCTCTTTTCCCGGTCTCGCGTTGACACGCGTTCCATTAAGGCTTGTATTGAAGCGAAACGCTATTTTCCGTCTCTCTCTTTCTCTCTCTCTCTCTCTCTCTTTTTCTTTCTTTCTTTCTTTCTTTCCTTTCTTTTGAGAGAAACTGAAACGGCAGCGATTGTCACGGCAAATTGCAGCTTACTTTCCCATTGTGACCCGCTTGTGCCAGCATTGTAAGCGGCGCCTGTGTGTAAGTGCTGCCGACGTCCTCTGTCTGCTGATGCACGGAAAAATTACGCCGGCGCACACGCGCTTTGGTGTCCCGCTTCCGCGGAAGCACGCATTGTAGCTTGCGCACGCACGCTTGCCTGTGAACATATCTAGAGCCGGTACATCAATGATGGTGGCTATCGCTGCCCATATCCATTCCCATTAACCTGCTGCAATTATTACTACTGCTTCTAAAGTGAGGAAAAGAGAGACAGATCACTCAATTTACATACCGCGTGTTTCAAAAAGGACTTTGCCACTTTAAAAATTCATATAAATTTATTGAAAGAAGATATAGAGCTGGGTTAGTTTTTTTACCTTAGACTTAAGATGTTGTATGAGGCATCCGTTCCTTATCTGTAAATTTGGAAATTTGTCGTAAGGTCTTATGGAACAAAACTGCTGAGGTCATCGGTCCCTAAGCTTACGCACTACTTAATCTAACTTTAACTTACACTGAGGAGAACACACAGACCCATTTCCGAGGGAGGACTCGAACCCCCGACGGGGGAAGCCGTGCGGACCGTGACATGGCGCCGAAGACCGCTCGACTACCCCGCGCGGCTCGTCGATTATTCTGCACACATCCCATCGTAAGTCAATTTCTTCCCAACCTCGCTGTAGCACTGCAGGTTTAACTTGCTCAGTGGCGGCGTAAATTCTTGCTCTAAGTTCAGATAGAGAAGTCGGCACAGGAGGTATAAACACGATATCTTTGATGAACCCATAAAAAAAAAAATCGAGTGGTGTCGGGACTGGAGAACGTGGTTGCCATGAAACTGGCGCATCTCGGACAATCGATTGACCTGGAAAGCGCTCACTGAGAAAACCCAGGACGTCAGCTTGGTAGTGGGGTAGTGCACCATCTTGCATTAAGTAACCATTTCGGTCTTGGTCATCCTCATCGACCTTTGGTAGCAAAAATTGTTGCAATATATCCAGGCACACCATCCCATTGGTGGTTCTCTCACGGAAGAAGAGGAGGCGTACTCTTTGTTCTTGTTCAATGCACAAAATGTTCAGTTTAGGGCTATCACACGAACATGTTGCAATGGTTGGTGTGGATTTTTAATGCCTCAAATCCTCCATTTGTGTGTGTGTCCATGAAATGTTCATCCTCAAAAAGGTTCAAATGGCTCTGAGCACTATGGGACTTAACTGCTGAGGTCATCAGTCCCCTAGATCTTAGAACTACTTAAACCAAACTAACCTAATGACATTCAGACATCCATGCCCGTGGCAGGAATCGAACCTGTGACCGTAGCGGTCTCGCGGTTCCAGACTGTAGCGCCAATAACCGCTCGGCCACTCCGGCCTGCTGTTCATCCACATGTAATCTACTTAATAAATGGTATAAACAAAGAAGTCCTTGGAGCAATTTTATCAGTGTCCTTTATAGCTTGTACGATCGTCAATATGTACGGTTTCAAACGTAAACAGTATCTCAACACACGCCAAACGGTAATATGTGGATTTGTACTTCGCGAGATGCACACCGGGTCGATTTCGTAGTGCTGTTGACGAAACGTTGTCTCAATCGCTCAACGACGTCGTCTGATGTATCTTACAGAACACCCTGTTTCTAGAAAGCATTTATGCAACTCAAAAATTGTAGGCCTACTAGGAAGGTCTTTAGCGTACTTGGTACGGAACTTACGCTGAAATGTTGTCGCCGACTTCGATTCTTCAAACAAAAACATATAGCTAGCACACTCGGGTCCAATGAAGGCAACCATCTTTAACGCAACGGCCGCTAGCGCTTCTTATGGAGCGATTAGTCACTAGTGAACTATTCGAGACATAACTTGATGTAAGTCCCTACAAACTGACTCTGCAATCACTTCCGTAGGTACTACTAATTAATTTTTATGAATTTTCAAAGTTGTAAAGTCCTTTTTGAAACACCATGCACATAACGAGAACATGTATCGAAGAACTATTTACTCTGACTTACATCGGTCAATATGGCGAAATTACGACGTCTGTGGTTTTGCCCTACCAACACCAGCAGTGGGCCGAGGGGGGATGGGGGTCATGGTGTGGGGAGGTACTTCATGACCAAATTTTTAAATTATTCTAATCTAATATTCTACTTCTAAAATTTTGAAAGAAAATTTTTATCTTTTTAAAATTGATTTCTTATACCAGATCCCATAACTGGTTTATGTTGTTCAGTAAAACGTAACCCAAAAATGTAAGTCTTAGTAGTAAATGCGACAATTTTCAATCAATGTGTGATTCATATTTTCTAGTTCAGCACTTTTCTTATACATCTATGTATCTTTAAAGATTATGTTGGAATTAAACTTAACGACAATCTAAGAAAAGTACTTTGTTTTAAAAAAAAAATCGTTGTGGTCACAAAGTACGCGAGTGTCCTTGACGCACTGGTAACACCGGTTCCCTTCTGATCACCAAAGTAAAGCACTGTCGGGCTTTGCTAGCACTTGAATGGGTCACTGTCCAGGTCTGCTAAGTGCTGTTGGCAAGCGCGGTGGACTCAGCCACTCAGCCCTCATGGGGCCAATTAAGGAGATATTTCATTGAGAAGTAGCGGCACCAGGCACGACAACTGACAATGGCAGGGAGAGCGGTGTGCTGACCCCATGCCATCTGCATCCACATATAGCGACGCCTAAGGGCTGAGGATGACACGGCGGCTGGTCGATACCGTTGGCCTTCAAGGCCTCTCTAGGCAGTCATAAAGTACTCCTCCTCTCGGTGTACACATTATTGAAAATCCGCTGGCAGTGCGAAGAGTGTGTTAAAAGATATTTTCAAGTGCAGGACACTTATTTATACATCAGTACCTATTTAAAAAGGATGTTGTTGATAGAAGTTAGCAACAATGAATAAAATTTGTTTTTTTCAGTTTTTTGTGGCGGACATAGATTACTCCCAACCCCCATTAGTTGTATGGGTTTTTGGAAATTACATTGGTATTGCTTGGATTAATGTTTACAAAAAAAAAAATGTTCAAATGTGTGTGAAATCTTATGGGACTTAACTGCTAAGGTCATCAGTACCTAAGCTTACACACTACTTAACCAAAATTATCCCAAGGACAAACATACACACACACACCCATGCCCGAGGGAGGACTCGAACCTCCGTCGGTATCAGCCGCACAGTCTATGACTGCAGCGCCCTAGACCGCTCGGCTAATCCCGCGCGGCTTAATGTTTAAATTTGTAGCTCCTAAGGAAATGTAATTCATCCACTAAGGAAGTGAGTTATAAGGCGTTTCTTCGGCCGACTCTTCAGTATAGTTGATCAATATTGGATCTTTACCAGGGAGGAGGTATAGAAGACCTAAAGAATTTCCAACGAATAGCGGCGTTTACAGCGCGGAGAACGTTACAGAAATGCTCAACAAAGTCCAGTGTCGGTCGTTAGAAGAGATGCGTTATGCATCGGGGTGAGGTTTAACACTGAAATTTCGAGAGAGAGCACTTCCTGGAAAGAGTCGGACAAAATATTACTTCCTCCCACATACATTGTGCGGAATCACGAGAAAACTCAAGATATTGGAGCTAATAAAAGGGCTTACAAACAGTCGTTTTTCTCATGGAACTTGGCGACTGGAACGGAACAATTATGAGGGGGAGGGGGGGAGAGGGGGATCATTTACTGGGGCCAGAAGTACCCTGTTCCACAAACTGGAACGTCCCTTGCAAAATACGATGCAGATGTAGATCTAGATATAGCTGCCGCATTATGAAATCTGTTTTTAGAAAGGGACATACAGCCCTTCCTGTGGCCTTGGAATGTGCCTTTGAAAAGGAGACCAGTGACATAACATCCTTTCACACTGTTGAATTAACAAGAAAATTACATTGCCACTGTCCAGAGTGGATATTCTTTCTGTTGTAACAAATGTAAGGAAACACGTCGTGTTTTGTTACCTTGAATGTGGTGTCTCAATTGTTCAAAGACTGATAAATGCCTCAAATGATTCAGCCATAAAATACTGTAAGTTGTATTTCATCTGGACTTAACAAGCACAGACTCGTGTTGTACTGTACTTTATGCATTGTGGAGTCGTAGGTTTCTCTTTTCAGACCTCTTGTATTAATTTTCACTACAGATAAAACTCAGGAGGAGATATGTCTGGGGAATATGCAGCTACGTTTAGATATTTTTACTCCCAGGTATATTCTTGATGGCCTACAGGCTTGAAAATATGTGTAGAGAAGTCTTCGACCATTCATTTATGAAAATGGCGAATCACATGTTGTTTAATATCCATAATGGATAAGCTTAACTAGAGGATGGGCTTCAGCGCTAAATACCACTACGTTAGTTCGTCTACATCTTAAATTTTAATCTCTTAGGTTGTAGTTTCTCGTATGTTTCACCAGAGAAAAGTCTAAACCAGGGCCGATCATGGAGTGCCAAACTTCACACATGCAGTGTGAGCGAGCAGCGTGCAGACCAAGGCATAGCATGTCATCTGTTTGGGCCCTCACCGAGGTATCGGGAACAGAACGAAATTTCACCTGACATTGTGGTGTGGCGGTCTGAGATCGTCGGAATCGTGGTGTCAGCGCTGTTTACTCTTCCCTATTTGCTCGTGGTTTGAAGGACGTTCATAGGTCTGGCTGCTCGTACAGAAAGAAGCAGTCCAGCGATCGATCGAAACCTTTAGAATTAAGTGGAGTGACAGATGAATGGGGACCGTCAATTCGCATAAGCGGTGGGTACTACATATTTGCTACGAAATGACGTAACAGAGGTTCCTGGGCACTCTCACTGACTTCATTCATATGATGAAATGGTTGGCAAAATATTAACGCTCCTGCTTGTGAGCTCTAGTGAAGGAATAGTAGTAATCTTTACCAGCCTTCAAAGGGAGAGGGGGCCAACTTGAGCGTCTGCTGTAAAACCGTACGGTGGCTTAGGTCCGAAGAGAGCGTTTTTTCTGTGGAACCTCGGTGAAAAGGTTCCAGACAGCCCAGTTCCTCAGTCTCATTGTGCAGACACGTTGGATGGCGCCGGTCGGTCGGAGGCTGCGTCCTGCGTCCTACGAACATAAAAAGAATTCACTTTGCTGAGGTCTCCAAAAGCTCGGTCTATCCTCAAACGACGTACAACGTTCGTCAGCTATGAAAAGCTGCATTACACAACAGTGTACGTCGACGCGTTTTATTGTATTATTCTTTTGTAGGGAGTTAATTTTTCCAGGCATGGCAGAATTATTAAATGAAGAAATATTCTTGCATTAAAACTTCTGTCTCATGTTGTCACTGCTGCCAAGTGCGTCATAGAATACAGGTTCAAAAATGAACGAACGAATACAAGCACTGTATTTGCTCATCCGTTCACACTTCCAACTCTCTCTCTCTCTCGCTGCTAGGTTATTTTCTTACTCGAACCTAATATTGAAAGAACCACGCCGCTGGTATCGAGATACGGTTCCTCTAAACATCCCAGAGGAATCGGATTCCGACCTTGGCTAGCGGTAAGTCTGGCACGCCGTCATTGCCCTGTGGTTAAATTTACTCCCGCACCTACACAGATAGACCGCGAAAGACCGGTGATGCTGTATTGTACAGTGCCACACTAAACAAAAATACACCCACACACATTTTTCATCACTTTGTGAAAGAACAAGGTAAATGGTTTTTAATGCTCGCTCAAGTGCTACACATACAATCACTTGTGTATTCAGAAAGTTTGCAGTTAAGACTGCCATGCGTCATTTATAGCTTGCGAAATTTTCGGTGACTTCATCAGCGAATTGAAAGTAAACAGCTGCACACCTTTAGCCATTAATTTTTAACTCTTTATCAGCCTACCAGTTCGATGTTAAATTACTTCGCCATCAGGCCACATGACACTAGTGAATTGGATAATATAAAATTGCATGGACTCAGTTAAAGAGCCACAATAAAAAAAACGGTGTCTGCAGATCTCTGATGTAAGCGACGTGATCACTCCGTGCATCTAGCGACTGCTGAGGCCTGATGACAATGTGACGTAACATCGAAACCGGTAGTGTAATGAAGAGTTCAAAATTTATGGCCGCAGGTGTACTGGTCACATAAAACTGACCAGCCGACGTCCCAACCAACATTTTCTACAAAGATGGACACACGCAAATTACAGCCACGAACGGTCATAAACTCTCACCGAAAATTCATGTTCCTAATGGAACCACTCTATCTCCGGACTACGTTACTTCTGTCGACTGGACGTCTCCACACTCACGCGATATTTCTCTTCTACTACCAAAGCGCTCGAAAAATATCTGATTGCAGCTTCATATTTCGGTTTACATAGCCCTGCACTCCCTCTCTTGGGACCAGTCCACCTTCCGAAATCAATGTAAATGAAATTACATAAAAACATATACCTAAGAAGTAAAAAAAAGGAAAGAAAGAAACGAAAATATCATGTCACCCGAAGAACTGAAATAGATCTTATCGTAGCAGAATACAGATAATTAACTGTTTCAGAATTAGCCTCTCTCCATGTGTGTAACTGCCACAAAGTCTGCGCGGATAGAATCCCACTTCTCGTACATGCCTTATTCATTTGCTCATCCACTAAGGTGGTTGAACAGCTCATTGTAATTTCAAATACACTAAAAAGGTAATTACTTGTTCTAAGCTGATAACACAACATAGTTTATGCTGTTAAACAAAGTATGGATTTGAAAGTTGTGCATCCTCCCCGTTATGTTTTGTGGGCAGTGATCCCTCCACCTGCGTTATGATATATCGTTGCTATTGTTGGCTATTACGTCCGAACGCTGGAAGGTCGTAACCCAAACAGTAATGAAACAACACACAGGAAACCTACAATCCTAGGGAATAGGGACTCACCTTTCCCTGTAAAATAAAGAAATCTATAATCACTTAAAGCGAGTGAGTGCAGTGCTCGTTACCATCGCTGAACAATATCTGATCGTTAGTTTGTCCACTTGCACTATGTATCATTCTCACACTGATAACAGCAAAATTAGGTGTACAGCAGGTTTTATTTGTTATTAGTGGGTCGCCTGATCTTGAAAAAGTTGTAGAACGAAGTATCTATAAATTTTAAACAAGTTTGAGTATAATAGATTTTTATTTGCTCTACGGAGAAAAGTTCTCTAATATATGGATTCAATCGACATAAAATTTCGCTAAAACTGTATGGAGGTACGAGACTACATTGAACACTGCATGGAAAAACGTTAAGTGGGTATCTTTATCTGAGCAGCTCACGAATTAAAAGTTAATGACACAAAATCACAAATTATAGTCAAATAGGCAACTCAAGTTGGAAGGCACAACAATTAATTAGGTAGCTGCTCAGAATATGGATCTCGCTATTGCGAATGCAGCATTTACGTTTCTTCAAAGACAGGAAAGCATGCGCCCTTCAGCACCAGTCGGGGGGTGGGGGTGGGGGGGGGTATGTATGGAAGCAACAAATCTTCGTTCCTCGCGCTTAACTGAAGACTTTTCAAACTCTTTTTATGGAAGGGACGACTAAATGCGATTGTCAATATGGCAGATGAGAATATCGCTTATTTCACCAAAAAAACAGGAGAACATAGCAGAAACTTCCCCCTTTTCGTGGTACAAAATACATTTCAACTTATACGAGGTTAGCTTCAACCTGGAGCAGCGTCTGCTGCACTGGTCGTTTTCTTCGTGCCAAGAGTGGTGGCAGGGTGACACATCCGACTGGATTAACCAAAGTTTTTTTGAAGCTAAATCAATCCACTTTCCCACAGAGGCCGGGCAGTGTCACAGTATCTCATTCATTGATGGTCCTACAGACTGTAAAAATGTGTTACTCAGTTAATCCCCGGCGAGAAAAGTGGTCCGCTTTCTTACAGAGGCCGGGCAGTGACACAGTATCTCATTCATTGGTGGTCCTACAGACTGTAAAAATGTGTTACTCAGTTAATCCCCGGCGATAAAAGTGGTGCAGACAGCGTCCTCGATCCCTAGCAAGGCAGGTGCTGGGTCTGCCCACAAAAGCAATAAGCAGGCTGCTGCCCCATTTCCACGAAAACTGCCCATCCCCTGGGGACGCTCGCTTCTCGTAATGAGATTCACAGACTGCCTTCCGCCAACAATGATGAGCCTGAGCCCACCCAGTGTGAAAAACGCAAAGCTTTCATACCAAGCTGACAGATTCACAACCACGAAATAGTGGTAGAAAACTGAATCAATATCAATTAGCGACACTCTACAGTAGTGACACAGTTTAAGAATCTACTCGTACTTTGGTGACTAACTATAAGTCATCATCTCATGTAGTTACAAAAACGTCTGGGTGACCTGGGAATCTATACATTTTAGTTTGTTAGATAATTTTAAATTTTTCTTAATAGCTTCAAATAAGAAATTCAGACTTGCTAAAAAATTAAATATTATTATTTTACAAACCTCAATTAAATTTAAAATTAGTTGATGTATGCCTGATTATCACAGGTTGGTATTTTACACGTTCTGCAAAGCGTACACACAAACATAGGCCTGGATCAGCAAGTGAGTACAGACGGAACGTTCCCAGCATGGGTACGCGATTAGTATAGTATCAAATCCAAGATATCAATGTTCCGCTTCCTAAGCGTAAATTTTTAATGAGTACCTCTTAGTTTATATCGGGCTAACCACCAGACGAATTATGTCCAGCACATGCATGCACAACTAATTTATTTGACATCTTCTTCTAGAAGCCCCAAATTTTAGGCCCATGTCATAGAACTTAAACACTTTAAGCTCACGATTTGAAAGCGATAGAGAAAAATTAATTTTTCAGCTAAAAAGGGTAGAGCTGTATCCCATTCCTTAAGCTGATGATTAACATACGTACGCTGTTGAGTGTTGCCACTTTAACATGTTTGCATATAATTGTTGAAAATACTGCTGCAGTACACTTCTACATCTACATGGGCACTCTACAAATCACACTTTAGTGCCTGGCAGAGGGTTCATCGAACCACCTTCAGAATAATTCTCTATTATTGCAATCTTGAACAGCGCGCTATAAAAATTAACATCTACATCCTTCCATGTGAGCTCAGATTTTCATTATTTTATTATGATGATTGTTTCTTCCTATGTTGGTCGCGTCAACAAAAATTCACAAGGCAATGTTGGTGACTGAAATGTCGAGAGAAGATCCCGTCGCAACTAATGATGTTCACCCCAAATACTGTATCACGTCCTTGACGCTCTCTCCCCTCTCCCTCCATAATACAAAACTTACTGCCCTTCTTCGATCTTTCTTGATGTACTCCGTCAATCCTAACTGGTAAGGATCCCACACTGCGTAGCAGGACTCCAAAAGAGGACGGACAAGCGCGATGTAAGCAGTCTCTATAGTAGATCTGTTGCATCTTCTCAGTGTTCTGCCACCAAATTGCAGTCTTTGGTTCGCCTTTCCCACAACTGTTATATGTGTTCTTTACAATTTAGGTTGTTCGCAATGGTAATGCCTAGGTCATTAGTTGAATTTACAGTCGTTATATTTGATTGATTAGGACTCATGTTGATAGCCTCACACATTTCATTGCTTGGGGTCAACTGCCACTATTTGCCCCTAACAGATATCTTATCTAAATCATTTTGCAATTCGTTTTGATCTTCTGATGACTTTAACGGACGATAAACGACAGAATCATCCGCAAGCGACCTAAGACAGCTGCTTAAATTGTCTCCTAAATCGTTTATACAGAGAAGGAACGACGGAGGGTCTATAACACTATACCGGCAATGTCAGAAACCACTTTTGCTTCATCCGATGACTTTCTGTCAGTTACTAGGAACAGTGTGACCTCTCTGGCAGGAAATCACAAGTCCAGTTGCATAACTGAGATGATATTCCGTAAGTGCGCAATTCTTTCACAAGCCGCGTGTGAGGTACAGTGTTAAAAGACTTCTGGAAATCTAGAAGTACGGATTCGATGTGAAATCCCTTGTCAACAGCACTCACCACTTCGTGTGAGTGAACAGTGGTTGTGTTTCGCAAGAACGATGTTTTCTAATTCAGTTTTGACTGTGTGTGTCAATAGACCGTTCTCTTCGACGTAACTCATAACATTCGAACACAATATATGTTCCAAAATCCCGCTGCATATCGACGTTAATCATATGGGCCTGTAATTTGGTGGATTGCCCCTATTGCCTTTCTTGAATATTGGTGTTACCTGTGCAACTTTTCAACCTTTGAGTACTCATCTCTCGTCGAGCGAGCGGTTGTATACGATTGTTAAGTATGGAGAAATTCCATCAGCATACTATGAAAGAAACCTCATTGGTATACAATCTGTACCGGAAGACTTTCTTTTATTAAGTGATTTAAGTAGCTTCACTACTCCGAGGGTATCTACTTCCAAGTTATTCATGTTGGCAGCTGCTCTTGATTCGAATTGTGGAATATTTATTTCGTCTTCTTTCTTGAAGGAATTTATTGAGTCTCTGTTTAGTAACTCTGCTTTAGCAGAGTCATTACGGTCACGTAGAGAAGGCATTAATTGCGTATTTCGGCTAGCATACTTTACATACATTACATATGAACAGAATCTCTTTGTATTGTTTGCCACTTTCGAGACAAAGCTTGTTTGTGGGAACTTTTATAAGCATCTCAAACTGAAGTCCACGCTAAATTTCGAGCTTCTGTGAAAGGTCGCCAATTTTGGAAATTTTGTGTTCGTTTGAATTTGGTATGGTTTTTTCGTTGTTTCTGCAAGAGTGTTCTGACCCATTCTGCGTATCAAGTGGGATCAACTCCAGTGTTTGTTAATTTATATGATACAAATTTCTCTGCTGTCTATATTATTTCTTTGAATCCAAGCCACATCTGATCTACACTTACAATTTTAATTTCAATGTATCGGAGGTTGTCCTTCAGGAAGATACCAAGCGAAGTTTTATCTACTTTTTTGAGTAGGTATATTATTCGTTTATTTTTGGAAGATTTGGTAGTTATGGTATTCAGTCTCGCTACGACAACCCTGTGTTCACTAATTCTTGTTTCCGTTTACATGCTCGTTATTTCCTCAGGATTATTTGTCACAGAGGTCAAGTGTGTTTTCACTAAGATTTACTATTCGAGTGGGCTCAAGAATTAACTGCTAGAAATAATTTTCAATGAATGCGTTTACTACAATTTAGGAAGATGTTCAATGCTTACCGGCGGATTTAAACATGTATTTTTGCCAACATATCGAGGGTAAATGGAAGACGCCACCCACTATAATTGTATGAGTCGGTTATGTGTTTGCAATTAAACTCAAATTTTCATTCAGCCTTTCAGCAACTGTATTATCTGAGATGGGAAGTCGGTAAAAGGATCGAATTATTATTTTCTTCCAGGTGCCAAGAAAGACCTCTACCCATACTAACTCACAGGAAATCTCTGTTTCAAGCTTGCTATAAGGTAAACTACTTCTAACAGCAACAAACACGCCACCACCAACTGTGTTTAGCCTATCCATTCTGAACACCGTTACGTCCTTCGCAAAAGCTTCCTATCTCCTGCTTTAGGTAGCTTACAGTGGCTCTAACTATTTGAGCATCAGTGCCTCACATTAGCTCTTGGAACTTTGGAGTTCGTAGTTTAATTAAATATTAGACTGTTTTATAGTCCCCTGTGGTTCGTCATAAAATGACGAAGTTTATAACAGTCGTAGAATAGCAAACTGATGTCCCAGAAAGCTATAAGAACAGTGGGATAAAGCGGTGTGGTAAGCTGCTACTTCAGAACCGAAGTCGTAAGCTGACTTCTTGTTTCATTCTCAAATACGTACAAGGGACTGTTTGGTAACATGCCTATTCTAGGGGAAACTGAATTTTTACCAAACCATGGTCTTTAATAGAACCTTTCTGCTTACACATTGTGAATGTACATATTAATGTGTAACTTGTCGCACCAAGATTTTTAAGGGAAACAAAAACTCCTATATATGAACCTTACGCACATTCCTGAAGGTTTACGTAGCGGTCACTTTTCCGAGCTACATTATGTAGTGTGGATAGTACCTGATGACATTTTCGTATAGATTAGTATATTAAAAACAATGTGGTTTGTATAAACGATGTGGTTTGTGTTCCGCTTTACCTACTGCATTGCTAATATGCCAAACTCCGTATTTTAATGTAAATCTATTAAAAAATAATGAAGTATATCTTTTTTATGAACACATTCCTTAACCTTCTAATGTTCCTTTAAACACCTCTGAGTATACTTTTCATACAACTATCCTTTACAGCATGTTGAGTGGAACATTAAATTTCTGCAGAAAAAGGCAACGGTTTTTTTTCCACGGCAGAAGGTTGCATGTACGTTGCTCTGATTTTCGAGCACAGTTTTTGGACATCTTGATGCCTTACTGTGCGGAAAACCATTTTTAATCGTAACTGTAACAGAAAAGTCACGGTTAGAATACACTAATCAACTGTCTAATTCGAAGTCCTTCAAAACGGCAGACGGATGATAGCGTTGTATTTAAAATGATTTATAAATCAATCTGTGGTAATATGCGTGATACACGGGCGTAAGTTACTCTTCTTGAGATAAACAGATTAAAATTAACTGGTGGGATACAAGGCCAACTAGGACAATTTTCCCAGCAAGTAGTGTGGTTTCCCACTCACCTCCCCTCCCCGTTTCGATCGGACGCCATGTCAGCATTAGTGAAACAATCATACCGAATGAAACAGCAAGGAACTGCATTTTCAAGCCACAATATGTTGGTTAAACGTGGATAATGTAAAAGATCATTCCTCTGTGTATAGGAGAGATAACACGAGTAACAGTAATTAGTTGCAGTACATAATAAAATTGAAAATCACAGAAGTTTTTGCTAAAAGGAACAAGATCCCAGTGTCAAACTGACAACTATGATGGTATGTATTAGAAGTAGTCTGACACTAGACAAATGTAAAAGTAAATTTGTACTAAAATCTTATTGGACCAAACTGCTTGGGTCAAAGGTCCCTGAGCTTACGCACTACTTAATCTAACGTAAACTAACTTACGCTATGGGCAACACACACACACACACACACACACACATACACACACACCCACACACACACACACACACACACACAGAGGCATACCCGAGGGAGGGCTCGAACTTCCGACGGAGGCAGGCCACGCGGACCGTGACAAGACGCCTGAGACCGCACGGCTACCCCGCGAGGCAAACCACTAGACAGTCAGCAGTACTATTCAGGGGAAAAATGAGCTATGGTTACTTTACTCCACCTTTACCTCACCCTTTCCATGTTTTAGGAACAAGAAGATTTCGTGATTTTCAATTGTACATCTGTCCATCCTTTTGCGTTTCATTGTTTTGCTGTGAAAATGGGATGAATATTTAATTTAATTCTAAAGCTGAAAGAAGACGTAGTTGCTGTTTAGAAACTCAAGTTCAATGAAGATAGCAGAGAAAAACATAGCTTCGGATCGTAGTACCACGAGAAATCCGAGGAGCTGTCAGCACCAGCCATAAGGGGCCAAAATATTCTGAAGGTGGTTTGTACATAAGCCGAAACCGGTGGATAAAAAAATATTATTGCGGTCTCGACTGTTTATTTTAACTTAAAGATAATGGCAGCCGGCACAAGGCGATATTTTCTACTGTTTGGTTTCGTGCTTGCCAAACCCCACCTTGGCGAGCAAGGTCGCCTTCATAAGGGCCAGAGGTTCGCCAACGCGTTATTGATTAAGAATGTCATCTCTTTTTCTGGAATAAATAATCCAACTTTTCTGAAATTGTAGCCATTTGTTTATCTGTAAGCTGACATCACACCTACCGAAGTCCGTTGCACTCGGAAAATTCCTTAGTGTTGCATCGTTGCTTTTTTATTTATTTACTTATTTTTTGGCTTATAGTTTATATACTAAACCTTTTTGCGTATGACGAAAGTATCCGTCATCAGCCTAGAAAAAACCTTCTAAAGTAATGCATCTATCTGGGTCAAAATATCGTTTACATTGTCTACAGCTAAAACTCCACACAATCGTTCTTCTAAAAGTGTTAATTTAAGGTATGTCTTTGTCAACTTCCATTATCAAAAATTCGTTTCAGCATATGAATCGTGTTGAATTAATTTTATTTTAAATCATCCGAAAAGCGTACCATTCAAATACAGTAATACTCACTGGGACAGTGGCAGCTCTTAGCCACATATTAGCAGACCAGTCTCTGCTGATACTTCTTTTTATGAAAAGCATAGAGTGTATTCAAATAACTGATCGTGTGTGCTGAAAACTAAATCCAATGACCTGATAGTCACGTGCAATGTATCAACCTGACGATTCGCTCCAGGAGCAATACACTGAACAAAACAGAACACATTCAAAACAGTTGCAAACATTTCGGGATTGGTCCGCCTTCTTTGCTGATTGGTTGGCGCGGCTGACTGCTATGCGTGGGACCCATGTTAGATTCCCGATACTGCCAGCGAGTTTTTATTCCTGAGAGAACTGGAGCGTGGAACACTCAGCATCTGGATGCCAATGGCGGAATAGATACAGGGATACTGAAAAGGGACCTGAAATAAAAGTTAAGACGTTGTTCTCAGGGGGTACACCTTTTGAGTTCGGAGTCACTAGATGAGTAAATAAACTGACCCATCCCAAGGGAACAGCAATATAATTTAAAATTTATTTGCTAAAGTAGCGTTTAGAGCTCATCTCCATGTCAGTCAGTCGTAGAGAATGATATTATTAGAAGTGGGACTTAACATCGGAGGTCATCAGTCCCCTAGAACTTAGAACTACTTAAACCTAACGAACCTAAGGACATCACACACATCCATGCCCGAGGCAGGATTCGAACCTGCGACCATAGCGGTCGCGCGGTTCCAGACTGAAGCGCCTAGAACCGCTCGGCCACTCCGGACGGCTATTAAAAGTAGAGGGGGAGTTCATATTCGGTACAATTAATATCTTGTCAATTGTAGTGTTGGATGTCACTGTCATCAGCTATCATGAGTAGTGGGGTGACACACCATTGTCAGAGAAGACGCGGCTCGGAGGCTGAAACGGACGGACATGCGCCAAGTGTCGCTTCGTCTTGATTGCACAATAACTTTTCTACTCTTCATATAGGGCTAGCAACGGCGTCTAAGTAAAGTCGCGCAGGAAGTGAATAGCTGGTAACAAATGGCATAGGCTTATGCGCAATTAATTAATGAGCGAAGTCTGTCGTGTATAGTGCTTTACTCCTGAGTATTAAGGTAGGTTGAGCGTGGCATACTATCAAGCTTTTAATTACACATGTGTTCTGCTATTTTCGTCGCTGGTGACTTTTTCGCCGCAGCTAGTAATTTAATGGAATATGTCGGCTTAGAGAATATCTAGTTAATTTTTTCCGGCGTTTCCAAACAAACCCGGTAAGGTGTGATAAGTGCAGCATATTAAAGTGTATTAGTTAAACTTACCAACGTAGATTCGCTGTGTTGTGGCATGTATACAACAGAAACTCTTACATGGGTGAAGTTACCGTTTGTGGCTTTGATGCCATTGGTGTCAGCATACTCGCACTCGAGCAATGTATGTCAGTTCTGAAAAAAAAAGTCGTCTTTGATTTGGTTTCGATGTAATTATGAATGTACAACAACTCATTTTGAGCACACACGGCCTTCACAGTACACAATATGATCAGAAGCAGTCTTATAAGCTTGTAAGGTTGTTGTAAGGGAGGTTGTGCTGAGAAATAATTGCAAGAAAAGAATTCGATGCATTGCGCCGTTTCCGATTTATTTAGCATTGATGTTAGCCAATCAGATAATCGTGCCGCAGATTCAAGCCGTCTGCCGGAGACTTTGTACCCAACGCGTTCTACGTTTGGTTACCTCAAATCGAACAAACGTAAGTTAGCGTTTCCAGAAACGGCAGATTTTAACTAATAATTGGTATGTTAACAAGTGGTGACTCACGGACCTACAAGTCTGTGCATTAAAGCATTTTAGCGCGTAGAAGTGTGAGTGTGACGACGGCCTGATTGGCTACTTCAGTTCTAAATACCTCGGAAACGGCGCAATGTATCAAATTTTTTCTGGACAATTATTTCTCAGCACAGTTTCCCCTACAGCACCGTTTAAAGCTTTGCAGACAGTTTCTGACCACCCTGTAGATAACGTTTACCCAATAAGTTATTCTTTATTTGCAGCTGCATTGAAATTCCTCAAGTCTTTTTTCGTTGAAAAATATATTACGCAGAATTAATATGTTGAAGCGCAGTGTGCCGATAAATGGATTGGAGATAAGGTGAGGTGAGAGGAGGAGGAGGAGATTAGTGTTTAACGTCCCGTCGACAACGAGGTCAGTAGAGACGGAGCGCAAGCTCGTGTGAGGGAAGGATGGGGAAGGAAATCGGCCGTGCCCTTTCAAAGGAACCATCCCGGCATTGGCCTGAAGCGATTTAGGGAATTCATGGAAAACCTAAATCAAGATGGCCGGAGACGGGATTGAACCGTCGTCCTCCCGAATGCGAGTCCAGTGTGCTAACCACTGCGCCACCTCGCTCGGTAAGGTGAGGTGAATCTGACAGTTGGAGGAAGTGCGGCTCGCCTTCAATGACGCAGTATTGGCAGAAAGGTTAGTGTCATTACAGTGCCCAGTACACACGTAAACTACCGCTCTCTGTAACAACGCGTTGTCGCACAGCCATTATCAATTACTGCTTCACATTCTACATTTCTGCCAGAGCCGGCCGTCGTATTTTTGTTGTAGCCGTCAGCAACACAGTTGTTAATTCAGGGTAAGATTTAATCTGCGCTCCAAAGGATATTACAAATTTTTCGTAGAGGTAATTGCAATTCTTTGGCTTTCTTCATGCCTCCCTGGCTGTAACACGTCATGACATCAGAAGCCAGCCTTATGCCCTTTTAAAAACTCAGTTCTTTGAATGGCCCCGTAGGGTACCAAGTAGATCCTTTTAGAATTTTGTGAAAATGTCGTCTGTGCATACAGACCCTAGCGGCATCGACCGACTACGCTTTTTTACCCCTCCAACTTGGAAAAAACAGTGCCTCGATGCTACTTGCCGGGCGAGGACCTGAAATTGTTTCAGCAGAGATACTCTTACATGGGCAACCGGTAAGTACACACGTTCCTGATGGAACGCTGAGTTCGTAATAAGTCGATTTCAGACTTCATAAGGTAGGTCGTATCTGAACCTAGAGGTATCAGCAATCTCTAGTGTAGCGTGTGATTCACTTTAATTGTTTCTTTTTTTTCTATGGCAAATTTAATTCTTTTCTGTGCAATTAAGAATTATGAATTTGTTTGCTGCATGGTCTTGTAATGGGACGAGTGGTCGCTATCAAACCGGTGGTTAATTTTTACACTAGACCTCTTTCTTACTCCTCTTGATGCAGCTAGGCGATAGTATTAAAATATTCATCAACATTCAACGTTTGAAGAATTTTATAACTTTTCTTTCGCCCATATGTTGCACACTGCTTGTTCATCACCCATTACGACTTTCACTGATGCGCCCTAGACCATTTACGGGTGCGCCCTGTAATATTTTAGTTAAATATACGGTCAAATATAAAGGAACATAGCGCTACACAGTTTCATCCACTTCACGACAGGTATAATAGGAAATAATCCTTAAGTTTTGTCAAACAGTTCAGTTTGGTTAAGGAAATAAGTTGACCTATTCTCCATGTATTCGGAGAAATTTTCCTGCCGACTGTCTTCTCTCTTCGATTGCTGCTAATGATAAGTATCTAACAGTAGCGACTGTTTTGGAACTGGGCAAATGTATTTCAAAATAATGAGTGATGATAAAGCCATCGCTGGCCCATAGACATCATCCCTTACACCACCGAAAAGTGTTAGGAATTCTAGGGAAAGTGTAATTCACAGTGGGGCGAGAAAAATAATTATTCGGATGGCAGAATGCTGCCGCCTGGAGGAACAGAATGGTCAGATGATTGTTACATTACTACAATCATAACAATGTGCAGTGGTGCGAGTGATTAATTCACTTAATAATGAAAGTAACTGTATTTATAAATGTAACACTTTACCCATGGTAAAAATTGGTGAGGCCAACACAGTACCTTATTTGATATGTTTTAAAGAACTTGCAGCCCTAGACTGCAACCATGGACTGCAAGTTGCTTACAACATAATGCTTCATGGTCATTCATAACTAATAAATGCCACAAATGCCGTTTTCTTCAACTCCTTGCACTAGAAATGAATTACAACCAACTTACTTTATTTACTCCTTTCACTTTTGAGTGTAAAATATATCTTAGTCGCTGGTTGGAATCAGGCGCACAGGCATCCGTGGATGACTATCGCTGGTTAACCACCTCCCCCCCCCCCCTTCCTCTCACTACTCTTCGCCATATAGGCGCCGTGCTAATTATTTTCGCACGCCTCGTTCCGTGCCTTCTTTCTGTAACTAAACGCTACGACACTTGTGTCGCTCTTAAAGTTTGTAAATAAACATTGAGTTAATCCACAGAGTTGTCAAGCGTTAATGGGTTTCTGGTCGGATCCAAACATTCGGAATCAGGAGATTGCGGTGAAAAAATATTTGACGACTGGCGGATTTTTCCGATGGAAACTCTTACTTATATTATCTGATCGTGCTACGCTTTTGTTTCGCAGTGGATTTGCCTATG
Source organism: Schistocerca piceifrons (assembly GCF_021461385.2). NCBI lineage: Eukaryota > Metazoa > Arthropoda > Insecta > Orthoptera > Acrididae > Schistocerca > Schistocerca piceifrons. The sequence goes on along the minus strand of NW_025729158.1, from coordinate 50,518 downwards.
GACGTATTTCTTTTATTACGGTAGCCATGCTGAAATTGAGCCTTGCGCGCATGTGATCACAACTTGTCCGTAGAATCCGGAAGGTTTCGTGTCGTTACCAATCATTGCGAACCTATTCCACCTAACGCCGAGTGGCGCTGGGCACGTGGTAAGTGAATTGCATATTATTATTATTATTATTATTATTATTGGCCACTATGACCTATTTAGATACCACGAGAAAGCATCAAAAAATTATAAATAACTTGCGCAATCAGTCACTTTTTAATAATAATTTTATTGAAAATGCGTAACTTTCTGTTGTCAATAAAATATTAACGAAAAAAGAAAGTGGGAGAGGAAATTATCTGTGAGAGCTACTTACTGTTTCACCTCGAGCTGTCCATGACTAAAAGAAGTTCATTTCATGTACTTTGTTAGAGATGAGTAGCACATGTGAACGTGATCGTCACTGTTCATGAAGCCTTGCTACTTCTCAGTGTCGTTTCTACTGCAGTTTAGTGATCCAGCGGATTCATGACAGAAGTTTCCAACAAGCTTAACGGAACTTGAAAATTATCGTTGGCAGCACTGTTAATCCATGGAGGCACAAGAATCCAGGCCCAGAAGGAAAACGCGTTTCCATTGTTGTGCGCTTGACGTTGTCACAGAGCTTCCAGGTGTTATGTCAGTGATGTGTTGTTAGCGTACTTGGTTCTCGTGTTCTGTGTACAGTGTGCTGTTTGTTTTCAAAGCACTTGAAGTGAATTTTGTATGCAAAATACAATGGAATAAAGTGGACAGACTTCTGAATAACATGCATTCCGTCGAAGAATCCCATTCTGAAAGTAAACAAACGCTAAGTGCAAGTAAAAAAGCAAAACAGCGGCCTACTCGTAAGTACAATGAAAGCCACTTAAGTTATGGTTTCACTTGGAATAGGATTGATGATTATAAAATGGCAAATGAATCTCTCCTTTCTAATAAACTGAGAAAACATTTTAAAATAATGCATTCACATTGTAAGATAAAACTGTAAGCTGTTTCAAGAGACTGTCTGAACAGCAAACAAGGGCCATAAATTCTTTTAAAAGTGTAATGTCTATTTCTGATATGGCTCTGATCGCTTCCTACCATGTCTTTGAACTAATAGCAAATAGTATAAAAGCTCATATTATAGGTGAGTCACTTATTTTGCCTGCTTCCAAAAAAAGGGCCTTGATGATGATAGGAAATGTAGCACCTACTAAAATAAGCAAGATTCCTATGTAGAATGATGCAGATCACAGGCATAGTATAGAATGTCTACTGATATTGAGAAAAATGTATGCAATAATAAACTCAAGCGCTCGAAGTTTGCATTGCAAGTTAATGAGTCAACAAACACTAACAACCATCACAACTCTTTGCATTTGTCCGTTTCATTAATCAAGATCAAATAGTAAATCAGTTTCTTTTCTGCAAAGAATTAAGTGTGTCTACTAAAGATGAGGACGTTTTCCACATTTTAAATGATTATCTTAATAAGTAACAGTTAACATTGAAGTCATGTGTCGGCTGTGTTAAGGGCCTTATTTATTTTGTATAAAAACAAAATGAAGATGTTGTCGTAACGCACTCCCTCCTTCGTAGGGAGGTCTTAGTAGCGCAAACATTATGAGTGAAATTGGTAGAAGTCTTAGAGAAAATTGTTCAGATGGTAAATTTTATGAAAACGAGAACGTCAAAACCCATTTATTAGAAAAACTTTGTATCGATATGAAGTTAGAACACAGACGGTTGCTTTTATACAACAGAGGTCAGATGGTTGTCGAGGTTGAAAGTACCCACCATTGTGATGAGCTACGACAAGAATCTCTCGTGTTTTTCGGGAAACTACCTCCGGAATTTGTACTGCCATATTGCAATACTTAGCCGATATATTTCAGCAGCTCAATATTTAGAAAATATCTTCACGTACCCCGACAAAATTAAAGCGTTTTACAGAAAACTATAAATATGGAGAAATTAAAAAAACAAAAAACTGGTAGCCAACATCGCAGGAATTCTTTTTATTTCATGATTACCGGTTTCGGCGAAACTAAAGCCGCTATCATCGTATCTGTCCTCCCTAGATCCAATGATGGCAGCTTTAGTATCGCCGAAACCGGTAATCATGGAAAAAAAAGAATTCCTGCGTTCTTGGCTACCAGTTTATTGTTTTACAAGCATCTAGATCGCTCCCACATGAGCACAGTGTGCTCCCTACAAATATGGAAAAGAAAAACGGTTCAAGGGAACTTGCAAATGTTCCCGCTGGTAAGGAGCACGTGCATAAATGAAATACTTCCAATAGTAGTAGATCATTTCAAAATTTTAGAAGAGAAACTGAGTTAATGTTTTCCATTGCTGAACACTGAATAGTACAATGGGATTCGAAAGCCATTCATGGAAACTTCAGGTGATTTCGGCTTAACATTAACAGAAAATAATAACTGGCTGCTATATCTGCTGATCGTGGACTGATGATTAAACATATGGAATAGTCTCCTGAAGCCTTTGGATTTCTGTGAAAGAAGAATATGTGTCGATATCTAAAAAGGTTTCGAAAATTTTACTTCAATTATCGACGTCATATTTATGTGACTTAGGGTTTTCTGCCCTCACAACAATTAAATGTAGAAAGAGAGGAACTCTTCACTGTATTTTCGAGGAAATTTCAAATATATCTCCAAACACTGAACATATCTCAGGGACACGTCAGGCTCATGTTTCTCATGAACAGTACAAAGAGCAGACGTGAAGTACGGTCCATTCGAATTGTATTATTACTTTTCTCCATAATTTGATTGAATCGCTAGTTTTATTACATTATTTTATTTCAATACGTTTCACTTAATAGTTTCTCTTGCCTTTCGTGATGGCAAGGCAGGAGGCAACACGGCGCTCAGCAGTCAGATCTGGGTGACAATCGTGCTTCATGACTCTCTCACATGTTTCATGCAAAAATTATTTCTTCGTATTGTGATAACGTATCTTTTTTCTTAATACAAGTTGCATCTTCTTTAGTCCGAACGAAAAATTCAAAATAAAATGACTTAATTGCTATTTTATCACAGTATTTATTTCCTGTATTGACTGCTGTAAAATATTCCTCAGAAATGTGTATATACACTCCTGGAAATGGAAAAAAGAACACATTGACACCGGTGTGTCAGATCCACCATACTTGCTCCGGACACTGCGAGAGGGCTGTACAAGCAATGATCACACGCACGGCACAGCGGACACACCAGGAACCGCGGTGTTGGCCGTCGAATGGCGCTAGCTGCGCAGCATTTGTGCACCGCCGCCGTCAGTGTCAGCCAGTTTGCCGTGGCATACGGAGCTCCATCGCAGTCTTTAACACTGGTAGCATGCCGCGACAGCGTGGACGTGAACCGTATGTGCAGTTGACGGACTTTGAGCGAGGGCGTATATTGGGCATGCGGGAGGCCGGGTGGACGTACCGCCGAATAGCTCAACACGTGGGGCGTGAGGTCTCCACAGTATATCGATGTTATCGCCAGTGGTCGGCGGAAGGTGCACGTGCCCGTCGACCTGGGACCATACCGCAGCGACGCACGGATGCACGCCAAGACCGTAGGATCCTACGCAGTGCCGTAGGGGACCGCACCGCCACTTCCCAGCAAATTAGGGACACTGTTGCTCCTGGCGTATCGGCGAGGACCATTCGCAACCGTCTCCATGAAGCTGGGCTACGGTCCCGCACACCGTTAGGCCGTCTTCCGCTCACGCCCCAACATCGTGCAGCCCGCCTCCAGTGGTGTCGCGACAGGCGTGAATGGAGGGACGAATGGAGACGTGTCGTCTTCAGCGATGAGAGTTGCTTCTGCCTTGGTGCCAATGACGGTCGTATGCGTGTTTGGCGCCGTGCAGGTGAGCGCCACAATCAGGACTGCATACGACCGAGGCACACAGGGCCAACACCCGGCATCATGGTGTGGGGAGCGATCTCCTACACTGGCCGTACACCACTGGTGATCGTCGAGGGGACACTGAATAGTACACAGTACATCCAAACCGTCATCGAACCCATCGTTCTACCATTCCTAGACCGGCAAGAGAACTTGCTGTTCCAACAGGACAGTGCACGTCCGCATGTATCCCGTGCCACCCAACGTGCTCTAGAAGGTGTAAGTCAACTATCCTGGCCAGCAGGATCTCCGGATCTGTCCCCCATTGAGCATGTTTGGGACTGGATGAAGCGTCGTCTCACGCGGTCTGCACGTCCAGCACGAACGCTGGTCCAACTGAGGCGCCAGGTGGAAATGGCATGGCAAGCCGTTCCACAGGACTACATCCAGCATCTATACGATCGTCTCCATGGGAGAATAGCAGCCTGCATTGCTGCGAAAGGTGGATATACACTGTACTAGTGCCGACATTGTGCATGCTCTGTTGCCTGTGTCTATGTGCCTGTGGTTCTGTCAGTGTGATCATGTGATGTATCTGACCCCAGGAATGTGTCAATAAAGTTTCCCCTTCCTGGGACAATGAATTGACGGTGTTCTTATTTCAATTTCCAGGAGTGTAGTTCGACCACAATTATTTGCGGCCTTTTAAATGCGCCCGAAGCTCAAAAAGTTTGAGAACCACTGCCCTAGACTAAGGATCGCAGTCCCATGAGTACACAGAATCTCTGTAGTCGTGGTAGCAAATGAATAATCGAGCCTTCTTAACTTACTGCAGTTTAAGATGTTGTCCTCTCTTGTTAATATCTGTCTCACTCTGGAATCACCATTTGAATGCATAATTTTACGTTGATTGTAAAGTGTATCATCCTTATAAACGTATGAAGAGGCTACACGTGCTGAATTCCCTTGCAAATTTAGTGGTCCCCCATTCCAGTGTGTGTACGTTAGGAACTGCAGTAGAATAAGGTTGTCTATGTATTTGCCTAGGTCCAGTCTGTCCACAAGCTTAGTAATAAATAAGCAGTTTTCCGAAAACATCCATATAGTCATGCGATACGCTTTTGATTCCTTTCTCTCAGAGAATTTTCCTAAGTATTTCAGCCGGTATCGAAGATAAGGCAAAGTAAACACAAGTAGATAGTTCGTCGCTGCATGGTCGTTCCACATCTTAGCGTATCCGTTGCGTTTATATTGTCATTTTGTTTCTTTGGGTTTTTGACAATTGCCATTAGAGATTCAGAAAATATCGGTGTTGTGAATGCTTTTGACATCATCCACAACAAGCGACTTCTTAAAAAAGTAGGTGCCTCTTTAGTATTTTCTGAGTTTTGCGAGTCTTTTCGCAATTTTCTGCCAGAAACATCCCAGCTGGCAGAACTGAGGGAAAGTCATTGTGTAAAACAGGTTTTGTCTGAAGAAGTTTTACAGGCAGTCTGCTGTTTATGATCAACACTGAAGCGCCAAAGAAACTGGTATAGGCACGTGTATTCAAATACAGAGAAACGTAAATAGGTAGAATACGGCGCTACGGACGGCAATGCCTATATAAGACAACAAGTGTCTGGCGCAGTTGTTAGATCGGTTACTTCTGCTACAGTTGCAAGTTGTCAAGATTTAAATGAGTTTGATCGTGGCGTTATAGTCGATGCACGAGTGATGGGACACAGCATCTCCGAGGAAGCCAATGAAGTGGGGATTTTCCCGTAGTACTACGAGTATTTCGCGAGTGTACCGTGAATATCAGGAGTCAAGTAAAACATCGTATCTGCGACATCACTGCGGCCGGAAAAAAGATTCTGCAAGAACGGAACCAACGACGACTGAAGAGAACAGTTAAACGTGACAGAAGTGCAACCCTTCAACAAGTTGCTCGGTCATCAGTAACTGTCAACGTGCGAACCATTCACCGAAACATCTTGATAAAGGCTTTCGGAGCCGAAGACCCACCAGTGTACCCCTGATGACTACACGACCCAAAGCTTTACGCCTCGCCTGGGCCTGTTAACGCCGAAATTGGACTGTTGATGACTGGAAACATGTTGCCTGGTCGGACAAATCTCGTTTGTAATTGCATCGAGCGGATGGACCTTTAGGGGTGTGGGAACAACCTCAAGAAACCGTGCGCCCTGCACGTCAGCAAGGGACTGTTCAAGCTGGTTGAAACTCTGTAATGGTGTGACGCGTGTGCAGTTGGAGTGATATGGGACCCCTGATACGTTTAGATACGACTCTGGCAGGTGACACGTACGTAAGCATCCTGTCTGATCACCTACATCCATTCATGTCAATTGTGCATTCCGACGAACCTGGCTATTCCAGCATGACAATGCCCCATCCCACACGTCCAGAACTGCTACAGAGTGCCTCCGCGAACATTCCTCTGAGTTTAAACACTTCCGCTGGCCATCACACTCCACAGACATGAACGTTATTGAGTATGTCTGGGATACCTTGCAAAGTGCTGTTCACAAGAGATCTCGACCCCCTCGTACTCTTACGGATTTATGGACGGCTCTGCTGGATTCATGGTCTCAGTTCCCTCCATTATTGGAGTCCATGCCACGTCGTGTTGCGGCACTTCTGCGTGGTCGCGGGGGTCCTACGCTATATTAGGCAGGTTTCCCATGTCATTTGGCTCTTCACTGTATAAAAGCGATATAGGAAACAATGTGAGCAACGCTCATAGGTTTTTTGCAGGTTATGCTGTCAATTACCGTCTTGTAAAGTCTTCAGAAGATCAACACCAATAGCAAAACGATTTTTGCAACATATTTGTTTGGTGCGAAAAGTGGCAGTTGGAACCAAGTACTCAGACGTCTGAGGTTATATGTGAGTGAATACTGAAATGAATGCATAGTAATGATAGAGGCCGAAGAAAGGAACTAAAATTTGTACCATGTGTGGAGCTTGAACTCAGCTATCCTTGCTTACTTTTGCTTCATTTTTTAAAATTAAGAGGTCATAATAAATCTATTGTTAGAATTACGGGCGATTAAATAAATGTGCTGGAAGTGAGGTTCAATGCAGAGACCATGCGCTTATGAACCTCAGTGCTTATTCGTTTTTTTTTCTTTTTTTTTTGCAATTTCTCTGTACTTAAAGGAAAGAAAACACCTTTATTTTTTATTAACTTTTTAAATTCATTACTTAACTAATTTACTTAGTTATTTCTTGTGTTTTCGGTTCGTTAGTACCATATGTTGTAGACCATATGTTGTAGACGGTCAGCGGTTGAATCCCGAGGGCTGGCCATGGCGCCTCCGACCTCCCGCTGCCGTGCTGCACCCTCGCACCGCTCATACTAATTTTACTGATTTAATTTATTTTTTGGCTCTCGTATACACAGTGGAAAAACTAATTAAAACTAGACCACCATCCGGAACTCTAGAAAACCGGCAAGGTCATAAAGGATGGCAGGAGAGACCGAATCCAAGATGTAGGTGGGTCACGTTTCATTCCTGCCACCGCGGACACGTGCCAACTTAGTGGAGGCGCGGTAAAACCCTATTAAAACGATTGGAAAAATTCATGCGATGATGGGAACTGCGCGCAACCTCTGCATGTGCCGACTGCACATATTGCTAAAAATGAAGGCGCGAGTGATGAGCATTTCCATACAGATGAGCCGTTTAGCCAGAGAACCGCCCGAGACTTGGTTGTAGGAAAATATTCTACCTTTGGGTAGACAAAAGACTCTGCGTCAATAACATGCAGTGGCGCTCGTAGAATATACGTGACCATATGTCTTCGCAACAACCAATAGCTGCACAGTTGAATCGGTGATAATTATCGTCAGCCGGCCGGTGTGGCCGTGCGGTTCTAGGCGCGTCAGTCAGGAACCGCGTGGTCGCTACGGTCGCAGGTTCGAATCGTGCCTCGGGAATGGATGTGTGTGATGTCCTTAGGTTAGTTAGGTTTAAGTAGATCTAAGTTCTAGGGGACAGATGACCACAGACGTTAAGTCCCATTGTGCTCAGAGCCAATTATCGTCGCCTCTCCGACAGACGGCACGGTGGAGAGAGTCCATCAGTCTGATGGCAAGGAGCCGCTAATTAGTTCGATACTTCGCACATGTCGCTTAATATCAAGTCGATCTGATATGCCTCGGATGAATGTGCCGCCAAATCACAGTCCACAGCAGCAATGGAAAACTGCATTTTACAACGTTTCAGGCGACACTACGTAGGAAAAAGACATAGAAATCCTTTGCCCGCGACCGGCTTTTTCGTGGGAGTTCTGCACTAGTACAACTGAGTTCCACAAAGAAGGCAGCGATGTGTGCAAACGCCGGCCCGAAGCTATCGACTGGGACCGGCGGGGAGAGAGATACTGGCACAAGGACGGCAGGTAAATGGTGCGTAATGGAAGCCTCGACACTGCGCCTTTGTTTATACAGCGTGGCATGTAAAGTGCTGCCGCACAATAGCGGACGTTCGTAACACGAAGTCGTCCTGGACGGGGCAGTGGCGGGAGTGGTGGGGGCAGGCTGGGAGGGGCGAGTGATAATGTCACAGTATACTTTGAATATAGATCAAGTCGTCAGAAAATATCTGAATGCCGATTGAATGCAACGTCCTGTCGTAATCAGCAGCGGTGTAACCTGCGCAGTACGAACCATTCTGGATGCTATATAGGCATTCAGGTAGGCAGCACACTGTAAAGGCGTAGGGAACCGTGGCTGATCATCATATGGGCAATTCTCAAAACTTGACAAAGTTGACCGCCGCTGTACGGCGCGTTGACGACGTAAAGGTGATTCCAAGACAGCGAAGATGGACATAGGGCAGGTCGCCAGATCTTCTGGGGTTAGCCCGCGACCTATAGAGAGTGCGTGGATTTGCGCACATTCATCAGACTTCCAGCCGCTCTCCCATGAGCCGTAATGGTGTCCAGGATCCGTGCGACCTCTTCCCGAACCAGCAGCAGGAGGTCATCTGTGTGTGCATGACATCGGAAGGAGCAACCGCGTAAGTAGAATTCTGAAAACTGCGTTGTCGGCATTCTTATGAGCGCCTCGAGCGCCACTGATAGAGGTTATATGGACAGGGGGCATCCTTGTCGGACCTACCGCTGAATCGGTATCGCACGTGCCACACTGCCATTAACCTGGACCAATGAACCCGCGACGCTAAACAGCCGACGAAAGACGATAATCGACGGGGCAAGGAAGCCCATCAGTTCTAAGACAGAATATAGGAAAACATGGCACACCCTGTCAAACGCGCTGTCAAAATCTACACCTACGACGTCTGCACGCCACTGCCAGCGCAATCACGTCACGACAGTCTTCATTTGCTGTTTACAAGTTAACTGCACCACGTGGCGCACTTTGCGCGGTGGAGAGAACACGTGGTAAGAGGGGTCTGCAGTGCCCCGCCACTAACAGCTCAAAAATCCTTTAATCATTATTTAATAAGGTTATAGGACGCTACTGTCCCTAGTAATTCTAGGTGTCGGTTTATGAACGGGAACGATAACGCACTTGACAAAAATCTGGCGGAATAACAGCTGCAGACGTGATTAGTCCTTTATACATCTCTATCCATCGTGTAGACGTAAGACTACAAAACGTACGATAAAATTTAGCAGGCAGTCCTTCGATGCCTGGTGACTTCCAGAGCGTAACCCTGGAGATAGCTGTAGTGACCTCCTCGGAGGTGAAAGATTCCATTACCATAACACCCTCCTCAGGCGTGAGGCTGCGCGGAACGTCCTCGGAGATAGGATCCAGTCCAGGACGGTCGCATCATCGGCACCGTAGACTCGGCGATAATGTTCGACAGAACTATCGATGATGTCTGATTGGCAGGTGACACGCTGCACACGACGGTCTACGAGTCCGGCGACTAAGTTTTATCCGCATTGTCTACGATCGTGAACAGTATGATGCATGGAGAGATTCTACGACACACATCAGGTCTGAGGGCACGCATCATGGCTCTCTGTACTCTCCGGTGAGCAATTGCTTGTAGCACCGCCCTAATCCTGCTTCGTTCACTTTGCACTTCCCGGGAAGGTGGCTGGCCATCGACGACACTGATGGCGTTGGGCGTTGAAGTAGACGTCTGTAGTGTGCCTGTAAGTGGACTAACAGACCAATTTTGTGATTGGATTGAAGAGTTTCTAGAAAACAGGATGCAGTATGTTATTCTCAATGGAGAGAAGTCTTCCGAAGTAAGAGTGATTTCAGGTGTGCCGCAGGGGAGTGTCGTAGGAGCGTTGCTATTCACAATATACATAAATGACCTTGTGGACGACATCGGAAGTTCACTGAGGCTTTTTGCGGATGATGCTGTGGTATATCGAGAGGTTGTAACATTGAAAAATTGTACTGAAATGCGGGAGGATCTGCAGCGAATTGACGTATGATTCAGGGAATGGCAATTGAATCTCAATATAGACAAGTGTAATGTGCTGCGAATACATAGAAAGATAGACCCCATATCATTTAGCTACAATATAGTAGGTCAGCAACTGGAAGTAGTTAATTCCATAAATTATCTGGGAGTACGCATTAGGAGTGATTTAAAATGAAATGATCATATAAAGTTGATCGTGGGTAAAGCAGATGCCAGATTGAGATTCATTGGAAGAATCCTAAGGAAATGCAATCTGAAAACAAGGGAAGTAGGTTACAGTACGCTTGTTCGCCCATTGCTTGAATACTGCTCAGCAGTGTGGGATCCGTACCAGATAGGGTTGATAGAAGAGATAGAGAAGATCCAACGGAGAGCAGCGCGCTTAGTTACAGGATCATTTAGTAATCGCGAATGCATTACGGAGATGATAGATAAACTCCAGTGGAAGACTCTGCAAGAGAGACGCTCAGTAGCTCGGTATGGAATTTTGTTGATATTTCTGGAACATACCTTCACCGAGGAGTCAAACAGTATATTGCTCCCTCCTACGTATATCTCGCGAAGAGACCATGAGGATAAAATCAGAGAGATTAGAGCCCACACAAAAGCATACCGACAATCCTTCTTTCCACGAACAATACGAGACTGGAATAGAAGGGAGAACCGATAGAGGTACTCAAGGCACCCTCCACCACACACCGTCAGGTGGCTTGCGGAGTATGGATTTAGATGTAGATGTAGAAGTGAGGAATGTGCACCAGAGCATCTGTTTGGCACATTTCAGCCACCAGTCCACAACGGGTGTTGTAGGATCGGAGAGGCCGTTCGCATCTTGTCCCCATCTCCATGATACGTTGGCAACAATCAGGATCCTCCACATGCTGACTGTTTAGTTGCCATGGTGCTCGACTCCTCCAAACGTCATGGCGGTGAAAGAGCAAAATACGCAAGTGCGCGGAGTAATCAAAGGCCAGCGCTCTACATTGAGCACCGCATCAACCGATCTTACCGACTTGGCGAATGACTAACGCGAAACGTGAATCCCGGGACACCTGTGCGCATACCTCCGAGCTATCCCGTAGGACTAGATCATGAACGCAACACCGGGCATGGTGTAAAATTCGGGTATTGATATTTCCGCCATACTTCGCAGTTAAAGTCCCCTACAAGGAGATGTTCGTGTCGACATAAGGTTAGAGAAACTACTCGGCCTAAAATCGTGCTCTTTTCACGCCCAGTACCAGAAGGCGCGTAGATATAGTAAAGCCATACCACTGAGAGAAGGGAGATATATGGCGTCATCAATCAGGATGCCTTCGCGTTCAGAGATCGGCACTCCACGGTCAAGAGATCACCATGAGAGGTATAGACACTGTATCCTGCTATCTGCCGTAGCGCTGCTAAGTGCACCTCCTGCAACAGTGCAATGTGTAGTTCCGAGGTCCACATCATTTATTTCAGCAGATGGATCTTGACAGGCGTGCGAAAGCCGTTGACATTCACTGTCGCAATACGTGTGTATGTAGCTGTGCCCTACCGGTAGGGGGTCTGCAGGCAGCTGCCTTGGATACGCGGGGGCATCCTATGGCAGGCGCTGCAAGAGTCCCTCGCATGGCGCAGAAGTTGGCATCAGCAAGTGGCCTCCCTTATTAGGGATCTGCTGTTTCTTCAAAGTCCTCGCTCTATGCCCACGGTGACTCCGTCAACGAATGCCGACACTACCAGATAGGCTGGTAGCTTTCTTCTTTGGTAGGGCCTTCAGAGGCAGGTACATTGCGTTCCGTAGATGCGAGAGCCACTGAGGGCAGTCGTTTCACAGTCGCATTGACGAGGCCGTCGTCCATGTTCTCAGACGCTGATTTCCACAACAGGCATTGAATCAACAGGAAGCCTCGTTTAGGGGAGAGCAATCGTCCTTCGGTGTCCGAAGACGTGTGGGAGTCGCGCCAATCAGGCAGAAAGGCCTGCATTGGGACAACCAAAGAGTTGACCAAGGAGTCACTTCCGACATCAGCGTCGGCCAAGGGCACAGTCGGAGCAACCATCGGAACTCAGGACATGGGAGAAGCCACGTCGTCAGACACCTCGTCCACAACCGGTTCGGGAAGAATCCGAACACTATCCATCAGCTGTTCATGAGATTCCGAGAGCCGCCGGGCGGCCGGCGGCGACTTAGGCACCATTGCATACGTGACCAGAAGTACCAAAGACGACGGGAGAAGTACAACCCCTGCAGTTGGCGGCTGCGTTATCCGTCGCTGCAGACATTCAGATGTGATGTGTCCCTCTTTTCCACAGCCAACAAGTAGGCGGCTGATGGCCAGGTAAGACGCAACATGCATGCGCAGATTAATTGTGGTGTGGCTTGCGGAAGTGATCCAGCGTTCTGCCTTCTCATCATGAACAGCACCGTATAACCGGAAAGCCGCTATGACGTCCTGTGCAGGAACCACGAATGACAGTTTGAACACGTGAATAGTTCTAACGCCTAATCCAGTATGTTCGACTGTGACCACGCCGACTTTACCGTCGGCGTGACGGAAACGGAGTCCCTGTTTGGTCAAGTTTAAAACGTACTCGTACGCAGCTTCTTTGATCATTTTAACGTAAACGGTGTTTCTGAGATACCCAGAAGTTACGATGGCGGAATCTTCGTCTCTTCATATTGGAAACGATTCACATCTAAGGCTTTCGGTCGAGCATATTTCGGCCAAAAGTTGAAACGAAATGTCGATTTCCTGAACTTATTTGCCATGACCTCACTGCGCGAAGCCCGCGTGCAGGCTACGTCGAAGCGTAAACAAACATGAGCTCACACGGTCCTCAGCGGAAACTGGAAATTTGTGGTAAGGTATCATGGGACCAAACTGCTGAGGTCATCGGTAGCTAAGTCTACACACTACTTAATCTAACTTAACTAACTTACACTATGGACAACACCCACACCCATGCCCGAGGGAGGACTCGGACCTCCGGTGGGGTATCCGCAGCGGAAGTACGGCATGTTCTCTCCGGGAGGACACTGAACCAAGGCTCACGCTTACTTAGTAGGTATACTAGCCATTATAACACGATAACGCAGCTCGTAGATAAAGTTTGATCACGGAAAATTTAATTGAGAAGTAAATACGTTATGTTTCCATTACACGACAAATCACAAAAATCCAAAGCCTTTCTATTCAGTTAAATATTTATGGATTAAATTTACGAATATCTTAAATGAGAACGATCACGTTGATAATGCTGAGGGGAAAATAAAACAAAGACTTAGCTTTATTGGCAGGAAACCCAGAAGATGCAACAGGTCTACTAAAGAGTGCCCAAATATGTTTGTTTGATCTCGGTCTTATGTATTGCCGAGTGGCATAGTATTGATGGAGGACATTTAAGAAAGATCATTGACGGATAGCTCGTTTTTTGAACCATTCTTCCCTGTCAGTACAAACTTTAATTTTATTAATGTAGCAAATACCTAATATGGTTTAGAACAGTTAGTCTAATTGTGAAGACGACGGTCATAGTAGCGTCGAAACCTGGTCAATTTGCACTTGATATTTGTGACCGAGGGCTTATTTGTTCTAATATAACTCTTACGTTAGTAAAAACTACAAGAAATCAAATCACTAAAACATATCACATCGTCAGTTAGACGGAGAATAAAACGCATAAATATGTAAATTATACTTCTGAATAAAAAGAATTAACTGTAAATCCCAAACGGTAACAAAACAGGTTTGTCGCTCAATATGGGCAGCCAAATAATAAGTTGTGTCTAATGCAGATGAGTCTGTCGTGGCCAATGATGACTTCATTTATTCCATCTGCAGAGTCCATTTCAGTGTAGTTAATACTACTGATACGTATCTCTGGTAGAATGAACCACAGTTTTTCAACAAGAGCGCCCTCCCTGTGGTGCAATCTCTAAATACGCCTGGTCTCAAATTGTTGTTGTAGTGACCAGAAGTAATAGGTGAAAATTTAGTTGACTACAAATGTTAACGCCGAATCCGTAGGCGTGCCCAGATAGTCTAACGGTTAAGGTGAATACCAAGAATTTCAATGAGGGAGTGGGCTAAGTGCATCGCTGCTATCAGTGTTAAAGTCAAACATGATTGAAATTTCGAAGTATTTCCTTCCTTTCACCACAATATAATTAATATAAAATTCATGTTACTATGTTAAAACAGAAAAATTCTGTTTTCTTTGTATATATGGTCCAGTTTGGCAGTTTGTCATTTGCAAATATATTACAGAAACCCGATTTTGCTTGACTGCTCCGAAAATACTACTCACGGAACGATATTTTTAACGTTGGTATGTTTGCTGGAGACGCTTTCGTCTGACAGCCTTAAGTAATCCGATCATTTTTTATTTTTTTTTATTGTACGGAAACTTGTTCACAGCAGCAGTATGCAGCGCAGTGTTTAAACATAGCCTTAGCTTAACGGATGAAGTAAATAGCCGATGCTAGAAATGTTTTCACAAGTGATGGAGGCTATAAATACAAGAAGCGACGTTTACTCCACCAGCACTATTCGCCAACCTGTATTACGTTACAGCTGGCAGCAGAAAGAGTCTAGACGGTCTGGACGGAAGCCACGAAGTATTTTCTGCCCAACATTTTATTACACGCAGTCGACCGCGAAGAGTTTTCAATTTATTCACTTTTCTGTGATACATACTGTGCTGACAGCGGAACACCTACATTGAGCAGGGATGGTGTACCTGACACCTAAGCGTAGCACGGGAACGGAAGGAAGTATGTTTGAGTGTAGCCTACCTTCGACAACGAGGACCTTACAAACAGAAGGAAAAAAAGAGAGAGACGGAGGGAAAGTTGGGAACACAAATCTGACCGTGATCTTCGGAATGCAACCATTGTAGAATTACCTTTAATAGGTGTAGGAGACGAATGTAACATCCCAGTTAAGGCTGTAGAATTTATCATTTTGTTACTGAAAGTTTCGAATTACGTCATTCTCAACATAAATAATTGTGCCATGTCATGCCACATGTATAGTTATATGTGTATATAAGGATATCATTGTACGATTGTGTCCTATCTTACACCCTTGTACAAATCACAGCCACATACGCTGCGTATACTGCCACGAATTCAAACTGGATTTCAGCGCTTGTCAATAGCTAACAAAAGACTTATGCACTGAAAAACGGTATATCAGGAGAAAATAAGGGAATAAGGTTAAGGAATGAGACACCAAATCAGAGACGTCCTAGCAGATTAAAACAGTGTGCTGGCCCGGGACTTCAACTTGTCTTTCTTCGGCAAGTGCTGTAGGCGAAGGTTGACAGTTCGAGTCTCGGTCCGACACACAGTTTTCATCTGCCAGGAAATTTAATTTCAGCGCACACTCAGGTACAGAGTGAATAATTTACTGCAGACTCTAAAAGTTATTGACCAGTTTCGCTTATGGGCGGCAAAATAACTGACGGGTCTCGAGGTAGAGATGATATAAAATGCAGGCTGGCTACAGCAGTGTATACTGATGGTAAAAAATCGCAGTGCTAAAAATTATTGTAGAGCAATGATATTTCTGGAATTCATTTGTATGGGTAATATACTGAAGTGATTAACTTTGCAGGATCAAAGTCATTGTAGCCGGCCGCGGTGGTCTAGCGGTTCTAGGCGCTCAGTTAGGAATCGCGCGACTGCTACAGTCGCAGGTTCGAATCCTGCCTCGGGCATGGATGTGTGTGATGTCCTTAGGTTAGTTAGGTTTAAGTAGTTCTAAGTTCTAGGGGACTGATGACCACAGATGTTAAGTCCCATAGTGCTCAGAGCCAAAAGTCATTGTAAATGTGAACTTTTGCTAAATTAACGAATGGTGTAGCCACCAGAATGTTGAATGCAAGTATGAAAATGTGCACACGTTGCGTCGTGCATGTGTCGGAAGTCCGTTTGTGGCATGGAGTTCCATGTCTGTAGCACTTGGTATGTCAATACAGGGACGGTTAACGCTGTTTGTGGAAGACGCTGGAGTTATCGGTCGATGGTGATCCATATCTACTCTATTGGAGGCAGATCTGGTGATCGAGCCGGCCAATCTATTGGAGGCAGATCTGGTGATCGAGCCGGCCAAGCTAACATGTCGACCCTCTGTAGAGCATGTTGGGTTACATCAGCGGTATTTCGGAGAGCGTTGTCTTATTGGAAACACTCCGTGGAATTCTCTTCATGAATGGCACTATAAACAGTTCGAATCACCAGATGAAGTACAAATTGGCACTCTGGATGCGTGCGGTAACCACGAGAGTGCTCTTGCTGTCATACCAATCCAGTGTGTGTAGCATGTAGACAGTGTGGTAGCCAGCCCTAACCAACATACGGCCATGTCTGGTACCGACGCAGTACCATCTTTTATCAGAAACCACATCGGACCTCTACCCCGCCCTCCAGAGAACTGTCGCTTGACACCAATGAAGTCGTAATTGGCGGAGGTTTAGGGGTCAGTTTAAAGTTCACATTGACTATTGTCCATTAGCGTTTCTGCTTCCAGAGGTCTCACCAGCAACAGCTGCTCTGCTGGTCTACATCTCAACTTTTATTCACATTACATTTGTAAAGTGGCGAAGAAAAAATACTAACCCTTGTCTGTAAGTATACGTTTATCAGAATGAACCAATTTCACCTATTCGCAATACGATATTCACATTTTCTCTCCACTGAGTTTTTGGGATCCTTTATAACTTTTTATCAGGTACATTAAAGATGGAGGGCCAGGGGAAGGGAGAAAGTAAAGTAAAGGGAAGGAACTAATCACGTGGAATTAAAGGCAACGAGTGAAAATGCTTCTTGGACGAGGACTCGAACAAGCGATTTCCTGTTAGTTAGAGAGTTGGGTTAACCACAGCGTCATCTACATGGAAGGTGAACGATGTTGTGCTCTGAAGTTTGTAGATTCTTGCCCATCGAGGCGAATCAATCATATGAATGCATAACATGACCAAAAGAACAGACACCACGGATTCATACGATTATTACTGTCTACTGTTTTTCTGAAGACTCATGTCAACCAATGCTTGAGCTATGCCAGTGTGAAAGGTTAAAGGCTTCACAGGGAAATGCAAAACACCGCAAATTGCAAAAAAATGTCGCTGAGCACTATGGGACTTAACATCTGAGGTCATCAGTCCCCTAGAACTTAGAACTACTTAAACCCAACTAACCTAAGGACATGACAAACATTCATGCCCGAGGCAGGATTCGAACCTACGACCGTAGCTGATGCGCGGTTCCAGTCTGTAGCACCTAGAACCGCTCGGCCACTAAGGCCGGCGCAAATTGCATGTGAATACGATTTATTTTTAGCAGCCTGAAACAGTGGCCGACTTTTTTATGTTTGGAGATGATTCCAAAGACAAATAGAATGTTAACTTTCCATGTGGCTAATGTTGTCTCAGTTTTTTTAATCTTGCGGCTCTCAGTGGTCAGATAAGTTAGCTTTGATCGTGACCTCCAGGTGTTCCTGGATTTTATGTACACGTTTAGGTTTATATAGTCATCTAGCATGTTTTGTAAATTTACGTATTGTACTCCATATGTGGTTGGGATTGGCTGTGTTATTTGGTAGTCGAAAGATGACGCATATAAAACATAGTCGCTTAATTATAATTCCTATTGGTTCCTTTGGAAAGGCGATGGCCCATCCTGCCCCTCCACCCCCTCTCCGTCCCTCCCCCACCAAAGCTTTTTTCCGTCTAGGATGTCATCGTCTTCAACGTGCGACGCATGCGACCTCTTGCATTCCTCTGGCAAGCCTTGCTGTCTGTATGGCGCTGCCTCAGTGAATAAGTGGAGTAAAGCCGATATTAACTTTACTGTACGCCGACACTTCTCATGGCTTACCCTGCTTGACTTAGCAGGCATTTGGAGGTAATCGTAGCACCGGTCGAATTTCCTATTACTCTAAGTTAGAATAAATAGATGGCCACTAAAAGGACAGCTCACGCTACTGTGGGTAATAACGAGAGAATAACTTCACCTCTGTCAGAGTTTCTATTGCATCGATTTGCTGCCCTGCAGGGTTACCTGGAAATTCTATCAGAAGAAAAGAGTAGGAAAGGACACCCTTACACATATTTGAGAATGTTGCTCCTAGTAACTCCGTTGTCAGTTACGATCGATATACAGATGCGAAACAGCAATAGTCACCGTACTCTTGGAATATGCTATAACCTCATACGTATCACTCACACAGTGTTTGTGAGGACGGGATTAGGTTAACTACAGCACGCTAAGAGGTATTTAAATAATAATTTTTTTCCGCGCTCCATACATCAATGGAATGGGAAGGAACACTAAGAACTTTACAATGGTACGTACCCTCTGCCTTGCACGTCACAGTCTAGCGGTTTTAGGCGCTCAGTCCGGAATCGCCCGACTGCTACGGTTGCAGGTTCGAATCCTGCCTCGGGCATGGATGTGTGTGACGTCCTTAGGTTAGTTAGGTTTAAGTAGTTCTAAGTTCTAGGGGACTGATGACCATAGATGTTAAGTCCCATAGTGCTCAGAGCCATTAGAACCATTTTGTTGCACGTCAGAGTGAGTTGCAAAGTACAGATATAAATCTACATGAAGAATCGTAAGTGGGGAACGTGACATGGTATTAGAAGATATATGACGTGGATAAATTTCTTCACTGCCGCTCGCCCGTTTGCTTATACTGTTTCTTTAGCCCTTCGTATTGTTTGCAATTCATTCTGTCCTCCATTTTTTACTTAATGTGTTCCTGTGTTTCTTAACATTTTATCTGCGCCTAATAGATATGACATTTTGCAGGTCCAGTAATATTCCGTTTCCTATGACAATCATGTAGTAATAAGGAGAAATGTAAAACATTACTACGGATCATAGAGCGGCTTCTCTATCGCAGGGATTGTGCTGGCAGACGAACTACGCAGAACACTTATTGAGCTTGTACACCTTAACCTGGATGTTTCGTACAGTACTTCTAGGATGCTGAAATCGCCATCTTAGAGCTCTCGTCAATGACCCTTCATTCCAACACTGGACAATGAAGACCCGGGCAGCAAAAAACACATAAAGTACCAACATACCAGTGAAAATGGGTCTTTTCACAAGGATATCGATTTGAAATTATGATCCGCATCATGTTAAACCTATGTACAATTTGATTGACAGTATGAATTAGCTTAGGGAGCAATAAACCAGATACATGTGGTGTGGCACAGACACAACGTCAAAACCGATTTACCGAATCTTCCTTCCTTACTTCTCCCAATAGGAATAAGCTTTGGACACGTTAAATATATAACTGTGTGGAATATAAAGGCCTGTAAGCTCAATAACGACCGAAAAACACCGTAGAAGTCCCTACTCCAACAGAGAGAACGAGTGCTGGCGTCAGGGAATAAATTCTTCCGAGTTCAACTCTGTGACGGTCTGCCTTGTGCCACTGTCAATATTCTTATTTTTACCCGAAGTCAAATTAGATGCGTTTAATGGCTTACGAGAGTCCAAGTGGACTACAAGTAAGGGAATGGCATGTGCTGATATTTGCATAAAATGCGCAGAAGACGAATGTTAGAGCAAGCCTTGCAGCACCCTGATGTTCTGGTACAGCTCACAGTGCCCTAAATCAAGATGTACTAGCGGTGTCAGCCGGACACAGAACCACCAGTATAAGAGGTTCGACAAGCCACGGCCTAATAATGAAGACTAGAAAAAGACACCGTTGTACTTTCATGTTGATGATTCTATTTTATTCTGAATAGCCGAGCCGTGCGCGGCTCGTGTTCATGCCGTTTCTTGCTTGAAAGCTTCTCTTTAAGGAACTGTCGCCTCGTTTCTTATTCGATTTACTGGCGATACTGGGTTGCTGGCTTGCCTGCCCGTGAGTGGCAGCAGCAGCGAGTATCGATAAGAGAACTGTCGTATTATATTTGAAGCGACCGCTAGTATTTACGGCTCGTCGTGTGTCGGGGCTTCAGTCGGGACGCAGAGCCAGTGAAGTCCGGACAGCCAGTACTCGGCGACCGCTGGCGACACACATGCACTGTCCGACGGAAGGAGACTGGAGCGGGTTGGTCGTTCGGTCGGTCGTCTCATCAGGCGACGTGTATTTGGTCTTCTGACCGTTTGTGGGCCTCGTCAGTTGGTCATCTTGCCGGCCGTGGGTTGGTTCCTTCCTTGCGCAGAGATGTCGGGGGTGGCCAATGGGCAAGTGTTACCTCTGCATGGTTGAGTCCGAGCTAGTGTGCTCGGATCGGCGTGTCTCCGAGTTCCAAACGGACATGAAGTTGAGTCTGGATGGAGCTGTAATGAGGTCCGGACAGCCAAGACTCGCCCGACTGTTGCTGAAACACATGAGTGGGGACGACCTTGGTTGGTCGTTCGGTCGGTAGTCGCATCGGGCGACCACTTCGGGTTCTGTGTGTGTCGACTTGTCACTCGTCCTGGTTGTTTCACAGTGACTGCATTTAGTATTGTTCGAGTACTTGTGGAAGTGTTTTCGTGGAACTGTGTCTCGCTTGTGTAATTTCGACTGAGCAGTTACGTTAGTGCTGTCTGCGTACTGGAGTACGTAGTCGGTCGGTTGGGACAGAGCAGCGAGGAAGTCTCCGCGGCGAGGGCATTAGTCTAGTGTTCCGCAGGATGCCAGTTTAGAAGACGTAGTGCTGTTGGTATCTTCCTCCTCGGCTGACATTTTCCGTTGTCGTGCCGTTGGTCGGCGCAGCGGAAGTGATTAGGTTGTTAGTCGGTCCTTCAGCCGTTCCTGGGTCGGGTAGCCATCTCATTACTTCATCTTATTCTTGGCTGTCTACCTCACCTAACCTTACATTAGAGTTACCTCCTCAGGCCAACCCTTGGAGCATTTCCGAGCACCACTGTTCTGTTGTTTTAGATTGTGATTATTTCTTTTAATCTCAAGTACTGTGTAAGGCCTTCAGCCGTGTGTATTCCTTAAGGCAATTTTAATAACTTGTGATCGGGCCTTCAGGCGTATTGTTTTTGAATTCTTTTAAGGGCATGTGTAATTGTTTTCGGAAAATAAAGTTTGTATGTTTTGTGTAACTGACAGTAACTGATTTTCGCCCCTTTCCACAACTAAAACCTGATCCGCCCTGTCCTGCGAAACCAGATTTCAGTAGCTTTGATAGAAGTTACATTCAGCTACATTTAATAATGAACTATAAGATTCCAGGGATTCAAGAGGGGCGATACTTTTATTGATTTACGAATTATGAATATGTACATAAATTAAGGTACAATAGCTTGTTACTTCGTGATTTGTAGACTGGTGTTTATTAAAGTGATGTAGTTCTGTTATACTGGTTTATTGAAATATAATTGTGAACATGTTTGGAGTGGAGCAGTAATTACGAAGAAGTAAAAGTTAGTTGTTATTAGGACTTTACACTGGAGACAAAAATTAAATTAAAAACGACACACCACGAACGAATTGTCCGAATGTGATGGAAATCGGCAGAAGTGACGTACATTTACAGACACATAAGGATTAAAGTTGCAGAAAAACTGGATGAATTATTCGAGAGAAAGAGCTGCACACCTTGAGAAAGTCGTTAACGGGTTGGTCCACCTCTGCCCTTTTGCGAGGAGTAATTCGGCTTGCACGGATTGGCAGAGTTGTTCGATGTCCTCCTCAGGGATATCGTGCCAAATTCTGACCAATTGGCGCATTTTTTATTTTTTTGGTCATCAGTCTACTGACTGGTTTGATGCGACCCGCCACGAATTCCTTTCCTGTGCTAACCTCTTCATCTCAGAGTAGCACTTGCAACCTACGTCCTCAATTATTTGCTTTACGTATTCCAATCTCTGTCTTCCTCTACAGTTTTTGCCCTCTATAGCTCCCTCTAGTACCATGGAAGTCATTCCCTCATGTCTTAGTAGATGTCCTATCATACTGTCCCTTCTCCTTATCAGTGTTTTCCACATATTCCTTTCCTCTCCGATTCTGCGTAGAACCTCCTCATTCCTTATCAGTCCACCTAATTTTCAACATTCGTCTATAGCACCACATCTCAAATGCTTCGATTCTTTCTTCTGTTCCGGTTTTCCCACAGTCCATGTTTCACTACCATACAATGCTGTACTCCAGACGTACATCCTCAGAAATTTCTTCCTCAAATTAACGCCGGTATTTGATATTAGTAGACTTCTCCTGGCCAGAAATGCCTTTTTTGCCATAGCGAGTCTGCTTTTGATGTCCTCCCTGCTCCGTCCGTCATTGGTTATTTTACTGCCTAGGTAGCAGAATTCCTTAACTTCATTGACTTCGTGACCATCAATCCTGATGTTAAGTTTCTCGCTGTTCTCATTTCTACTACTTCTCATTACCTTCGTCTTTCTCCGATTTACTCTCAAATCATACTGTGTACTCATTAGACTGTTCATTCCGTTCAGCAGATCATTTAATTCTTCTTCACTTTCACTCAGAATAGCAATGTCATCAGCGAATCGTATCATTGATATCATTTCACCTTGTATTTTAATTCCACTCCTGAACCTTTCTTTTATTTCCATCATTGCTTCCTCGATGTACAGATTGAAGAGTAGGGGCGAAAGGCTACAGCCTTGTCTTACACCCTTCTTAATACGAGCACTTCGTTCTTGATCGTCCACTCTTTTTATTCCCTCTTGGTTGTTGTACATGTTGTATATGACCCGTCTCTCCCTATAGCTTACCCCTACTTTCTTCAGAATCTCGAACAGCTTGCACCATTTTATATTGTCGAACGCTGTTTCCAGGTCGACAAATCCTATGAAAGTGTCTTGATTTTTCTTTAGCCTTGCTTCCATTATTAGCCGTAACGTCAGAATTGCCTCTCTCGTCCATTTACTTTTCCTAAAGCCAAACTGATCGTCACCTAGCGCATTCTCAATTTCCTTTTCCATTCTCCATTGGCGCATTAGATCGTCAAAATCCCCAGTTGGCTAGAGGGCCCTGCTCGTAATGGCCCAATCGTTCTCAACTAGGGAGAGATCCGGCGACTTTGCTGGCCAAGGTAAGTTTTGGCAACTACGAAGACAAGCTTTAAAATCTGTACAACATGATTCGAAAAATTTTAAAGCGTAAAATCCGAGGATGATATCATAGCTCTGCCGAAACCAGTCATCCAATAAAATGCTTTTCTTTGGCTTGTGAGGCTTCCTTCAGGTATGATAATTTGTAGATCGCCCTCACACTGACCATGTATATAACGTCCGCCCTCACCGTGTGAGGGCGGACGTTATCTTCTTGAAACGTAAGCCCAAATGGCTTGCCATGAACGGGCAACAACTAGAAGCGTAGAACATCGTCGACGTACCACTGTGCTGTAAGCGGGTAGCGGATGGCCACCAAAGCGATCTTGCCATGAAATGAACTGGCATCCTGGTCATCACTACCGAGTGGCGGGCTGTGTGGCGGGCGATAGGCAAGTTATCACCCCACCGGTGTCCGGGGTGTGTCCAGACGCGGCTTCGATGGTCACTAGGGCTCAGTTCGAGGCAGCACTCATCGCTGAAGACAGTTCTACTCCAGTCAATGACATTCTGGACCGAATGTGCCCGGCGCCACTTCAAACGGGATGGCAGTCGGCTCAAGTGGCACCGTGAGCTCAGCCAACGTCGTGTGACCCGCCTATTAATGGTTGTTGTGGTCACCAAGAACCAGTTGCATGTCGGATAAATGATAATGATGAATCCAGAGCTCTGATTGTCTTTCTGATGATTGCTCGGCCCTGACAATATCGTCTCTCTAAGACGACCACTTCCTTCTTGACGCTGTATTCCATCACGTTTCACCCATTTTTGTGTTCACACCCTGTCTCTGAGGCATTGTTCGACTCAGTACGGGGAATGAAATTCGCAAAGACGTTATGCCCTGAGATGTGTCCCCTGCTCGGTGAAATTGAGCTGCATCATTAAATATACATCTATCGCCTGCCAAAGCCTATAGGTTTGCATTTTCTGTCCACACACGTATGAATATCAATTTTTAACCACTTTGCATAGCTTCTTCATTGTGTGTCGATTTTTCCCTTTTTTCTTTTCGATTTTTTAATTCAGGATCATCTTTTTAGCATATATCCCCCTTACAGGCAGACAGTCACAGCTCCCCAGCTTCCACTACCAGATGGGGTGAGAGCACAACACACATTGAGTCTGCGCATATTACTAAATGACTGCGTTAATTTTTAGCTTAAGAATGTATTTATTTAGATTTCATCTTTGTTGCTCTGCTAGTTTTGTTTTTTAAATTAGTATTCGTGAGTCATATACACCAACGAAAGTACACCCAGTGAATACACTGCTTATGTAACAAAGCATATCGCATTCACTTCATAAATTTATAGCTGTGGTGCCCACTATGAAGAATATGCAGGTGCCTACAGGTAGGGTATAATTAAAATTTTGCTACTTTTGCCAATGTACACGGAAAACTACTTACCGTATAGGTACTCGTCTTCATAGGGATCAAGTTCAGACTGTGCACTGCAGGATTTGCCCTGTTGGTAACGTTAGTTTCATGAATTTCCGTTCCGAGGACATACAGCATGTACGCCACACGTTACTGTGATCTGCTTCGCCAAAATGTGATGCCTGTTATACAGAAGAGAAGTGCTTTGGACTCAAACGTTTTGATGGATGGAATTTCTCTTCACAGTCCTCCTGGACACTCATTGAGCGATCATTCCAAACCGCGTAGCCACCAAGATCACCTGAATTGAACCCGTGTGAGTTCTGGCTGTGGGGATACCTGAATGACAGGCCTTATCAACGGGAAACCAACATACGTTGGAGATTGAAGATGACCATAGCGAGGGACGTTGCCAACATCCCACCGGAGATGTCTCGGGCAGCAGTTCGGCAGTCTCCAGTTCGGTTCCAGGCTGTTATGGTTGCAGATGATCGCCACACTGATCAACATTTGCAACATGGAACGTAAATACGGTACATATGTAATACATGTTACACCCTCATCTGGAAATTAAATTTCTTGTAGCACCATGCCCACTCGTCTAAATAGGGTGCCTAGGAAGCAGTTTTTTCTGATCGCTAGACAACATTTCAAACAAATCATATTAATGGAGTTTATTACAGTAAGTTAAATTGACAATACTTAACTTTGCGTATTCACAAAAGTGCGTCGCAAGCAAATGGCGACATGCAAATAATCAGGGTCCTTTGGTACATACTGTTTCAATACAACCAAAACGAAACCATTGATAAGTCACTGCTGTGGTGTTTATATGACGGCTTGTCTTCCACCGCGGTCGCGGCACGGCGGCGTTTATATTCTCTTTGTTTAGGTGTCGCTCAACTCGTGTCGTCCTAGTCAGCGTACTGTTGGTTGATGTCGTCTCACATGCTGTAGCGTTCCAGGCCGACGTGCCGGCGTTTGATGCTACGCCGCGACATTTTTTATTCGTTATTTTTCCGCATGTCCTAAGAAATGTTTCCAAAATGTTCGATTATCCTACGTTTCTTATGGGAGCCCTCTCAAGGAGCCAATGCTTGATTGTCGCTATATCACAGTTCTTATATTTTTCCTGAGAGGAAATCTAAATTCACGCGGTGGCAAATATCTAAGACGATGTGCTGACGACAGCATAATAACTCTCATTCCCGCACTGCAATAATCGTTCTCATTTCAACAGTCTTTGTACCCATAGCTGTCATACCTCAGTCAACTGGGATGGTTTCTCACCGGGTACCACAATAAAATAAATACATAATAAAATAAATCCATGTTCATCCAGAGTCCTAACTTCTACGACTTCTTTCCTCTTTGTATCACGTCTTTTTAGAGTACACTGAAGCACTAAGAGACGCGGATGACGTTGATATCGCTTCTCGGGGACAAGTTATGTAGAGTTAACACAGAGCTTCGTGAACAGCTACTACTGCGTCTAATCTGGCTTTTCCACCAACGCAGAATTAGTGACGTAGGTACTGAAGGCTTCCTACAGGTCAGGTAGGACGCAACTGTGTGTAGTGCTTCTAACAACGACACCCCTGAGCTACGTAAAAAGTAGGCAATGACATTCTTCTTGCAAAGAGAACACTCCTGTCAGAGTGTCCGACAGAATTTCATGTTTGTGTAGATCGATCTAGAAACTCAGACGCAGTGCACCCAGTTACAGAGCGCCCCTCGTCCTCATCTCTACCTCTCCACGAAGAGAACGTCCTTTCTCTGTTGTTTTATATGGACTCATTTGTTATCTGTTTGTTATCAGTCCACGTGAGTAAATCTGTGCGTTGTGGTGATCTCACTTCTGCAACTTGAAATCGCCATGTTATGCACGGAATTAGACAGGAAAAAAAGGAAGGAGAATGAAATACCCGCAGACTTGTTTTGTAATAGCTTCACCTGGAAAGGAATGGAGGTGTGCGTCAAAGTAATTATGTACCAGTGGCTGCCTCAATCTAAAATATATGAATGTGTCCTCACATCTAATCCCAATAAAGGTGCTAACGGGTGATGCACCTGCCGTGAGAAACGTTGTCATCTATCTTCATAAAATGTTCCGGCGAGTCAAATATGAAAGATCATCCCTGTGCTATTACTGAACGTGTGTTGAATGCTGAACAGTACGCACACCGACGCTAACCACGTAAAGATACCGCCTTTGTGAAGCACTATCTTTTTCTCATTAACGATATCTGAAAATAACATTCACAGTGAAAGAAATTATCTCTATAAAGCGAGGGAGAACTCAGTCTGAAACTTCATTAAACTTTTTTACTTAAATAGAAATTAGTGAGACCGTGAAATTTCTACGTTATTTAATTCTGAAACTGCTGTATGCTTACTCAGTGTTCTTAAACTGCTGAGTGAGACTGAATTCAAGTGTCACTTTAGTATTCTTTATCATTTCAACACTGACCCACAATGTTCTAGCCGACCGTGGTGGCCGAGTGGTTGTAGGCGCTCAGGCCTGAACCGCGCGAATGCCTCGGGCAATTTTCTAGCGCAACGCAATATGACTGCTCGAAAATGATAACCTGACTTTAAATAATTAATACAAAAGAATGGCCCTGAATAAGAAGCAACCCTAACGATATCCTATACATTACATATGTCACTTCCGTCATAAAAATCTTCATTAACCGAGCTACTGAATACAGCAAGCGCCAATACAGTCAGCTAAATGAAAGATTCTAACTACTGACGGCTCTAACTACTAATAGGCATACGGTTAGCGAAGGAAAAATTTTGTTGCAAAGCAAACAATATATATTTTTTACCTTAATAATGGGACAACCAGTTCAAATATATATAATCGTCCGTGACCTCAAGTTCCAAAAATTATATAATCGCGAATAATATTCAATCTCCAAGTCGGACACACCCATATCGTCCGCTTTCGCTATCACATCACACCCCTAACCTACATCGATGCTCACTACTCACTTGCAAACTCCATTACTGCTGACTGTTCCGACCAGGCACAGAGAGTCTCTTATAGAGTACGTACAGCGCAGTCAGAGATTTAATACAGAGCGCTACATAGCGCTACCGGCATACAAACACATAAACAGCCTACTTACAAGTCCACTTTCCCACATAGCCTAGATAATTTCGGCTGAAGATTCCGATACCAGAAAAGTTGTTACTCACCGTTAGGAGTTGCCGTATCACCGTTAGCAACGGCTTGATGAATAGGAGAAATACGATTTATTCACGGGCCATAAAATATAAAGAGACTGTAACGGAACTGAAATGATGGTGGGCTGACAGTAATTTGGAGCCCGCGCGTCGGAAACGGGCGCGCTGGTGTGAGACTGCCAGGGAGTGCACCCTGATGCCATCTATTGGCGAAACTGGGAATTAGCGCAGCCTGTCAGACAATGCACTAAGCTCTCGGAGTCAAATGTATTCTTTTTCTTGGTAATTATAAGCTATTACTGTATGATTTAATGTTCTAAAACGCTAGTAGTAAATTATTATGACTGGTATGAACTCCAGGGTAATAAATATAAATATTCTTAAATACTAAATGATTTCGGTGAAAAGGTGGTAGGGGAACGCCCCCACTCTTGGTGATACGAGCGTAGCTAGAGGTAGCTGGAGACACAGGGACTGAACAATGGAATGGCCTGGGGAGGGTTGACGTGACCGGACGTGCGTAACTGTGCTCACGCAAAAGTGATTGTGCAACAGCGAAGAGGTGAATTTTGTCGCCGTTTGTGGAGTGGAACGTGACGAATGGTTGTCGAAGCCGTCTCTATGCCACTGGGGCTGATTGTAAGAGTTCCTGCGCCCAGATTTTATGGCGGACGTGCAGTAGCTTATACGAGTGCTACAGCTCGTAGTTCCAGCCGCCATTGAGGGCATGAGGCGTGAAGAGCTGCGTTAGCCACATGCATCTCACCACCAGCACCGACACGTCTACCCAAGGCAAGACTGCTTGCAATTGTTAAGTCGAACTTTGTATACATGTAAAAGGAGAATACCAGTTTTCTTTTGTGCAAGTGCAGAAGACAGAATATAGTAATGAGTAAAATTACGACGCATGTTGTTCATTGTAAAGTGTAGTAACCTGAAACATAGTGTAGTGAAATCAGACTGAGGCCACCATCGTCTCTTTCATTTACAATTCTTTTGGGTGTAGAATACTTTAGCGTATAAGAATGTTGAAAAGAGCAATGGTCACACCAGAATGAGTCGCCTGTTTATAGTTACTTAAATTTTTCTGAGTAACCTTTCAAGTAAAGTCACTTAACTAATTCAATATCAATTGTCCAAAGAGTAATATCCAAAATCATTAAATAAGTTGAAGGATAGAATTTTGTTAAGCTAAGTTGCATAAGTTGTCTTGGTGGTAATTACCAAGCCAACTCACAGAAATTGAGAGAGTATTTGCTTTGTAGAATCACCTAGAATGATCAGAAATAGTAATATTCAGAATTAAGTTTAAATTCAACTCAAGCCGTTTCACTTTGAAACGAGCCAAAAAACTGATTTATCCTTTTGCTCCTTCAGAGCTGGCGACCGTAGTTATAAGTATTTTCAGGAGGATTCGACGGTAAGTCTGCTGCTCTCGTCGTGCTGATAGGATTATCCACTGCTGCTAGCAGTGGTGATTGGATACATAAGCTCACTACCAAGTTAAGTGGGTCAGGTAGGCAGTGTTACCGTGTGAACTGTAGGGCACTGTAGGCTGTGGATCGAACCCGTTCAATCATCACAGCTCTTTGGGAAATAGTCCGGTTAGGAGTGTACTAATCATTAGGTAAATACTGGCGAGTAACGGTCAAAAATGTAGACGCAAGTGAATTTAGCAAAGTCCATGTAGCACCTAGTTAATGTGGTGCAATGGCGAGGGTAGGAGTGGAGTAAAAGTGAGCTGAGCTTGTGGCAGCTGTGCTGTCTTCAAAGATTAATAACGTGGATTCACTACTACCTCTTACCATTAGGGCTGAGCTATTTACGGTTAAAATACGTAGCAGTAAGCGCAAAGGCGTGACAGCTACAAGTCCGTATCGGCTTTATACATACGGAAGTAGGAAGCGGGTCATTCTGTCAGTGGAGGGGGTTAAAACAACCGAGTCAGTTGATAACATACCCCATTTACTGATGGAAAGATTCGGCGGTTCGGTCGCATGTGGCGACCGTGACAGGACTTACCAAGTTTGTAGAATAATGGCTGCAATAAAAGTGTTTTATATAAACTGGTAGTTTCAAGAAAATTTTAAATTTAAAATTCTGTTGTAGACAAATATACCACAATTGGTAAGTTCAAGACGACAACCTGCAAAGCAGCAAAAGGATGTCCAATAGTAGGAGTTAAACAAGTAATACTTGGTTTAATAAACATTTCTATTAGGCACGAAATACAGCAGCATAAGATGGAGTCGAATAGTAACAAGCAAGACGAAAACATTACAAGGTCAGATCCAGAATTAGGGACCATAGATACTGTTGCAGGGTTGGAAAATCTTATAGATGACTCCACACCCACAAGACAGGAGGAACAGGAAGTGAAACCAAAGGTAGTGAAAAGTGAACCTAATGTATCTGTGGATGCAAGTCACAAGGGAGAGGATATGGAATTAACAAGTTTGTTAAATAGGATGATGGCGCAAATTCGAGAAGGGAATGCTAGTTTGAAAGCAGAAATGGCTAGTCATATATCCCAATTGGATGAAAACCTATCTGGTAAAATAAAATCCAATTTAGATATTTTGAATACGCAAAGCCAGCGTATCACAGAGGTAAACAAATCAGTAAATAGCATTAGGGCTGAAATAACAAATGTTCAGAGAAAAGTCACAGAAATAGAGAAAAGATTTGATACCGAAATTCAGAGAATAGAGAAATCAGTGGAACCTTTGGTTAGTGAAAAATTAGAACCGATAATTGAAAGTAAATTACAGGTGATAGTACCAGTTGTAAAGAAAGAAATTGTTAAAGAAACGGCAGCTGATATTGAAACACTGCGCAATACCATGTTGAGTTTTGATGCATGTGTGCAGGAACAGGAAAATACACTGCGTAATGAGATAAAATTGCTAAGTCAGCAAGTTCAGAATCAGACGTTTCTTAACTGTAGTGGTATTCCATTGGTAATGCAAAAATCGGAAATACTGAGTAGGGAGGAAAAATACGATCCTCAAAAGAAACAAGGTGGATGACATCCAATGGATTTTATAAAAAATTGTGAACGTGTCTTACCAACAGACATGTCAGATAAAGAAAAAATTAATTTAGTAATAGACGCTTTAGCAGGTCATGCCAAACGTTGGGGATTGAATTTGGATATCGACAATTTGAAGTTTACAGACTTCAAAGAAAAGTTCCTTGAGGAATTCTGGAGCACACAACAGAGAGATAGGTTGTGGAGAGAATTCGTTGTCGCCAGAATGCCAGAACATGGGCGTGGGCTCATGAAAGAATACTGTGAAGGATGGTTCAAGCGTTTGGAGTATCTTAAAGATCGTAGATCAGAATCGGAGATAGTGTGGGAGTTGTGGAAAAAGCTACCTGACGATTCAAAGCGTTATGTAGGAGGCACTCATCGAACATTCGATGAATTTTTAGAAAAATCGAGAATGAAGATAGGTGGCGTGAAACTAGAGAGTTTCGAGGTTTCGGAAATCAGAATGGAATAGTAAAAGGTGGTAGGAATGAACCGCAAATCAACATGATGAGAGGAAGAGGTCGAGGAGGTAACTCTCAGCAAGGGAGAGGACACTATCAGGGAAACGGGATGCATTATCAAAATCAGGAAAACTAAATACCGCGCAGGTCAAGGGCCTAACGCGCGCGGAAAGAAAGAAATGGCCCAAATATAGGGAAGATTGGAGTAGTCAGTACTATAGTAGGATAGTGCGTCGTTCGCCTGAAGAGCAGTTACATAAACGAAACCTTGCGAAGTATAATGCAGGGATACAAACAGAGGAGAGAGAGCAGAGAGGAATTATTAAGGGAAATAAAGTAGGAAAAGAATGTCGGTCGGATGTGAAGGCTCACGTGAATGAAATAAGTACAATTCGAGGTCAGAGTGACGAATTGATGAAGGAAGAGTCAGAGAAGACGTTGTTTGTCGGTAGGGATGGCAACTGTGCAGAGAGGCAGGGGCAAGGTAGGAGTGATGTGACTTATGGTAAAAGGTTAGTACGAATAGTCGACGAACCGCATCGAGAAGTAATTAAAGAGGAAAGGGTGGATAAGAAAAAGGGGCATAGTGCAGAGACGCATGCCGATTCAGAAATTACCTCGTACGCAGAATATGTACATCAGCTCAAAAGCCAGCCAGCACAATTAGAAAGATCTTCCACTCAAGTGATTAATTTGGACCCGAATATGACAGTGTTAGAGAGTCATACCGATTGTGATGTGTACCTAGTGACAGCAAGAGTACATGACTGTGATGAAGATTCTTTTAGAGAAATTAGAGAAAGTGTATCTAACCAAGAGAAAGAGTGTTGTGATCCCTGTAGTACTGAAGCAAATGAGTTGAGTGAGACTGGAATTCCATTAGTTGGGGAAAATAATGAAAGTAAGAGTGGCGAATGCACTATCCAACAAAGGGAAAGTAGAGAAATGGATTATAATTTGCGAGAATTATTTGAATCCGAAGAAGGTCATATTTCTAAGGAGGAGGAATTATCGTCAGAATCATCAGAAAGCATCCAGGGAGGAAAAGAAGTAGAGGAAGTTTCCGATCCCGCAAGCGAGAGTTCAGGCATGACAGATTCGAATGAGAACGAGATGGCATTAAAGAGCCTAGACGAAGGACTATTGGAAAAAGTGGTGAAAGAATTTAGGATGAAAAGGAGAAAGAAACCTCCAGATGGAATGGTCAGTATAAAAACCGGAAAAATAATATGGCAAGACTTGGCGGTGGAAAAGGATTTATTATGGGAAGATAAAGAAAGTATGAAAGAGGACAATAGGATGCAAACAATCCTGCCCATTAATGTATGTGTGTACGATTTATATGTATTGTTGGATACGGGTGCTCAAATAAGTGCTATTTCGCACGCATTTGTTGAGATGATCAAAGAGCAACGAGGAGTAGTCATGATGCCAGTAACAGGTGTTAAAGTGATAGGGGCGACAGGGAAATGTAGTAAACCTGTTAAACATCAAGTGATGATGGAATTTAAGATAAAAAACAAGCAATTTTCGAATGCATTTTTAGTAGTTCCAGAGCTCAGTGCCGAGATCATTTTAGGCATTGACTGGTTAATAAAACTGAAAGTAATTATAGATTGTGACAAAGGGATAATAGTTTGTAAAGTTGATAGTGCGGTATTAGAAATACCATTTGAATCATCTAGACTAATGGAAGAGAACCAGCTGGGATGGGTAGAATTTAGAGATGATCATGATTCAGGAATAGGTCAAAAATTCGATTGGTTTCTGGTGAGGCAGATAGTTGAAGATGGAAATAAGGAGACACTCCTTCGAAATGTAGTGGATAAAACGGAAGGATTATCTGATGCCCAAAGGGAGGATCTATGGCAAATTCTGAAAGAGAATCAGGAGGTATTTTCGGACAGACCGGGACGAGTGATAAATTATGAGTACTGCATGGTGGTGCATCGGAAGTGTACCGATAAGTTAGATGAATGCATTACCTTTAACAACATGGCACGAAGGGTAGCACAGAGGATAAGATCTTGTGATCTATGCCAAAAGGCGAAAGTAACAAATGCAACTAATCAAGGGCCCATGCAATCAATAAAACCTGATGAAGTATTAGAAATAGTAGCAGTAGATATCTTAGGACCATTACCGAAAACCATGGGGGGTTTTGTGTACTTATTTGTAGCAGTTGAAGTTTTCTCAAAGTATATAAAGCTATGTCCCTTGAGAAAAGCTACTGCAAGAGCTGTGTATGATAAAATGGTGTGTGATTATTTTGTGAAAGTAGGGAAGCCAAAGAGAATACTATCAGATAATGGTTTTCAGTTTTGCTAAAAATGTGGAAGGATGGGATAACTGAGAAACAGGTAGAAGTGGTACATAACTCAGCTTATCACCCATCAAGCAATGCTGCAGAAAGATATATGCGTGAGATAGGTCGGTTATTTAGGACGTACTGCCATAGTAACCACAAGAAGTGGGGCATGTATGTGAGTGAATTCGAAGAAATCATGAATTCATAAACAAACGAGAGTACTGGATTTACTCCAGAAGATATCCTGAAAAAGACGAGAAGTAAAAGTCTAGTAGGAGACCTACTAGAATTTCCAGATAGAGTTGAAGTAGATTATGATGGTAAAAAGAACTTAGTAAAAGACAAGATGAGAAAACAAGCAGATGCGAGAATTCGTCGTCATGACGAAAAAGTAAGGAATCCTAAATTCAAAATAGGTGATCTCGTTCTTGTAAAAACACATGAAAAATGAAAAGTCAAGTGAAATTAATAACGAGATCAGCAAATTTAAATATATATATAATGGACCATTTAAAATAGTGTCCATACCCAATGTGAATGCTTATTATTTAGAGTACCCATTAACAGGTAAACGCCTGGGAGTAAGAAACATAGTGGATCTCAAAAGGTATGAACCACGAATTCTACCAGATTGAAAATAAATATATAAATAAATATTAAAGTAAACCAATATATAAATAGTTTTGTTTCTTTTGTTCTATGTGAAAGGTAAATGTTCACTAAAATATGTTGCAGTATTCTAATGAAACTTCTAGTTTAAGTAGAGACTAAACAGACTGGGAAAGACTGAGCTTCTAAGAAAGCCTTAATAGATGTGTAAATAAGTGTTGTGGAAGAGGTAGAAAAATGAGGAGGTAAAGTGAAAAGGACGGGCTATAAAGTCAGAGGCGCATAACGTGTGTTTTACTTGCCTGAGATAAAAGAAGTGTATTTAAAAAAAATTTTGTAAAAAAGATGTTTAAAGTGTACTGTGTTTAGAAGTAAGAAAATTGGAAAGACTAAATGTAAATCATTTATGTAATGTTTAGCAGGAAAGATAGAAAGAATTGGTGTTTAATTTTAAATAAGTAATATAAGTACCGAGGTGTATCAGTAAGAAAGGGAAAACCCTTGGTAAAAAGCTTAACGAAAATTTCAGATTCATTATAGGAGAGACTTCTTATTGAATTATCACTGTTAGATACTTCAATAAGAAGTGGGGCATGTGTAACGGAACTGAAATGATGGTGGGCTGACAGTAATTTGGAGCCCGCGCATCGGAAACGGGCGCGCTGGTGTGAGACTGCCAGGGAGTGCACCCTGATGCCATCTATTGGCGAAACTGGGAATTAGCGCAGCCTGTCAGACAATGCACTAAGCTCTCGGAGTCAAATGTATTCTTTTTCTTGGTAATTATAAGCTATTACTGTATGATTTAATGTTCTAAAACGCTAGTAGTAAATTATTATGACTGGTATGAACTCCAGGGTAATAAATATAAATATTCTTAAATACTAAATGATTTCGGTGAAAAGGTGGTAGGGGAACGCCCCCACTCTTGGTGATACGAGCGTAGCTAGAGGTAGCTGGAGACACAGGGACTGAACAATGGAATGGCCTGGGGAGGGTTGACGTGACCGGACGTGCGTAACTGTGCTCACGCAAAAGTGATTGTGCAACAGCGAAGAGGTGAATTTTGTCGCCGTTTGTGGAGTGGAACGCGACGAATGGTTGTCGAAGCCGTCTCTATGCCACTGGGGCTGATTGTAAGAGTTCCTGCGCCCAGATTTTATGGCGGACGTGCAGTAGCTTATACGAGTGCTACAGCTCGTAGTTCCAGCCGCCATTGAGGGCATGAGGCGTGAAGAGCTGCGTTAGCCACATGCATCTCACCACCAGCACCGACACGTCTACCCAAGGCAAGACTGCTTGCAATTGTTAAGTCGAACTTTGTATACATGTAAAAGGAGAATACCAGTTTTCTTTTGTGCAAGTGCAGAAGACAGAATATAGTAATGAGTAAAATTACGACGCATGTTGTTCATTGTAAAGTGTAGTAACCTGAAACATAGTGTAGTGAAATCAGACTGAGGCCACCATCGTCTCTTTCATTTACAATTCTTTTGGGTGTAGAATACTTTAGCGTATAAGAATGTTGAAAAGAGCAATGGTCACACCAGAATGAGTCGCCTGTTTATAGTTACTTAAATTTTTCTGAGTAACCTTTCAAGTAAAGTCACTTAACTAATTCTATATCAATTGTCCAAAGAGTAATATCCAAAATCATTAAATAAGTTGAAGGATAGAATTTTGTTAACCTAAGTTGCATAAGTTGTCTTGGTGGTAATTACCAAGCCAACTCACAGAAATTGAGAGAGTATTTGCTTTGTAGAATCACCTAGAATGATCAGAAATAGTAATATTCAGAATTAAGTTTAAATTCAACTCAAGCCGTTTCACTTTGAAACGAGCCAAAAAACTGATTTATCCTTTTGCTCCTTCAGAGCTGGCGACCGTAGTTATAAGTATTTTCAGGAGGATTCGACGGTAAGTCTGCTGCTCTCGTCGTGCTGATAGGATTATCCACTGCTGCTAGCAGTGGTGATTGTATACATAAGCTCACTACCAAGTTAAGTGGGTCAGGTAGGCAGTGTTACCGTGTGAACTGTAGGGCACTGTAGGCTGTGGATCGAACCCGTTCAATCATCACAGCTCTTTGGGAAATAGTCCGGTTAGGAGTGTACTAATCATTAGGTAAATACTGGCGAGTAACGGTCAAAAATGTAGACGCAAGTGAATTTAGCAAAGTCCATGTAGCACCTAGTTAATGTGGTGCAATGGCGAGGGTAGGAGTGGAGTAAAAGTGAGCTGAGCTTGTGGCAGCTGTGCTGTCTTCAAAGATTAATAACGTGGATTCACTACTACCTCTTACCATTAGGGCTGAGCTATTTACGGTTAAAATACGTAGCAGTAAGCGCAAAGGCGTGACAGCTACAGGTCCGTATCGGCTTTATACATACGGAAGTAGGAAGCGGGTCATTCTGTCAGTGGAGGGGGTTAAAACGACCGAGTCAGTTGATAACATACCCCATTTACTGATGGAAAGATTCGGCGGTTCGGTCGCATGTGGCGACCGTGACAGGGCTTACCAAGTTTGTAGAATAATGGCTGCAATAAAAGTGTTTTATATAAACTGCTAGTTTCAAGAAAATTTTAAATTTAAAATTCTGTTGTAGACAAATATACCACAATTGGTAAGTTCAAGACGACAACCTGCAAAGCAGCAAAAGGATGTCCAATAGTAGGAGTTAAACAAGTAATACTTGGTTTAATAAACATTTCTATTAGGCACGAAATACAGCAGCATAAGATGGAGTCGAATAGTAACAAGCAAGACGAAAACATTACAAGGTCAGATCCAGAATTAGGGACCATAGATACTGTTGCAGGGTTGGAAAATCTTATAGATGACTCCACACCCACAAGACAGGAGGAACAGGAAGTGAAACCAAAGGTAGTGAAAAGTGAACCTAATGTATCTGTGGATGCAAGTCACAAGGGAGAGGATATGGAATTAACAAGTTTGTTAAATAGGATGATGGCGCAAATTCGAGAAGGGAATGCTAGTTTGAAAGCAGAAATGGCTAGTCATATATCCCAATTGGATGAAAACCTATCTGGTAAAATAAAATCCAATTTAGATATTTTGAATACGCAAAGCCAGCGTATCACAGAGGTAAACAAATCAGTAAATAGCATTAGGGCTGAAATAACAAATGTTCAGAGAAAAGTCACAGAAATAGAGAAAAGATTTGATACCGAAATTCAGAGAATAGAGAAATCAGTGGAACCTTTGGTTAGTGAAAAATTAGAACCGATAATTGAAAGTAAATTACAGGTGATAGTACCAGTTGTAAAGAAAGAAATTGTCAAAGAAACGGCAGCTGATATTGAAACACTGCGCAATACCATGTTGAGTTTTGATGCATGTGTGCAGGAACAGGAAAATACACTGCGTAATGAGATAAAATTGCTAAGTCAGCAAGTTCAGAATCAGACGTTTCTTAACTGTAGTGGTATTCCATTGGTAATGCAAAAATCGGAAATACTGAGTAGGGAGGAAAAATACGATCCTCAAAAGAAACAAGGTGGATGACATCCAATGGATTTTATAAAAAATTGTGAACGTGTCTTACCAACAGACATGTCAGATAAAGAAAAAATTAATTTAGTAATAGACGCTTTAGCAGGTCATGCCAAACGTTGGGGATTGAATTTGGATATCGACAATTTGAAGTTTACAGACTTCAAAGAAAAGTTCCTTGAGGAATTCTGGAGCACACAACAGAGAGATAGGTTGTGGAGAGAATTCGTTGTCGCCAGAATGCCAGAACATGGGCGTGGGCTCATGAAAGAATACTGTGAAGGATGGTTCAAGCGTTTGGAGTATCTTAAAGATCGTAGATCAGAATCGGAGATAGTGTGGGAGTTGTGGAAAAAGCTACCTGACGATTCAAAGCGTTATGTAGGAGGCACTCATCGAACATTCGATGAATTTTTAGAAAAAATCGAGAATGAAGATAGGTGGCGTGAAACTAGAGAGTTTCGAGGTTTCGGAAATCAGAATGGAATAGTAAAAGGTGGTAGGAATGAACCGCAAATCAACATGATGAGAGGAAGAGGTCGAGGAGGTAACTCTCAGCAAGGGAGAGGACACTATCAGGGAAACGGGATGCATTATCAAAATCAGGAAAACTAAATACCGCGCAGGTCAAGGGCCTAACGCGCGCGGAAAGAAAGAAATGGCCCAAATATAGGGAAGATTGGAGTAGTCAGTACTATAGTAGGATAGTGCGTCGTTCGCCTGAAGAGCAGTTACATAAACGAAACCTTGCGAAGTATAATGCAGGGATACAAACAGAGGAGAGAGAGCAGAGAGGAATTATTAAGGGAAATAAAGTAGGAAAAGAATATCGGTCGGATGTGAAGGCTCACGTGAATGAAATAAGTACAATTCGAGGTCAGAGTGACGAATTGATGAAGGAAGAGTCAGAGAAGGCGTTGTTTGTCGGTAGGGATGGCAACTGTGCAGAGAGGCAGGGGCAAGGTAGGAGTGATGTGACTTATGGTAAAAGGTTCGTACGAATAGTCGACGAACCGCATCGAGAAGTAATTAAAGAGGAAAGGGTGGATAAGAAAAAGGGGCATAGTGCAGAGACGCATGCCGATTCAGAAATTACCTCGTATGCAGAATATGTACATCAGCTCAAAAGCCAGCCAGCACAATTAGAAAGATCTTCCACTCAAGTGATTAATTTGGACCCGAATATGACAGTGTTAGAGAGTCATACCGATTATGATGTGTACCTAGTGACAGCAAGAGTACATGACTGTGATGAAGATTCTTTTAGAGAAATTAGAGAAAGTGTATCTAACCAAGAGAAAGAGTGTTGTGATCCCTGTAGTACTGAAGCAAATGAGTTGAGTGAGACTGGAATTCCATTAGTTGGGGAAAATAATGAAAGTAAGAGTGGCGAATGCACTATCCAACAAAGGGAAAGTAGAGAAATGGATTATAATTTGCGAGAATTATTTGAATCCGAAGAAGGTCATATTTCTAAGGAGGAGGAATTATCGTCAGAATCATCAGAAAGCATCCAGGGAGGAAAAGAAGTAGAGGAAGTTTCCGATCCCGCAAGCGAGAGTTCAGGCATGACAGATTCGAATGAGAACGAGATGGCATTAAAGAGCCTAGACGAAGGACTATTGGAAAAAGTGGTGAAAGAATTTAGGATGAAAAGGAGAAAGAAACCTCCAGATGGAATGGTCAGTATAAAAACCGGAAAAATTATATGGCAAGACTTGGCGGTGGAAAAGGATTTATTATGGGAAGATAAAGAAAGTATGAAAGAGGACAATAGGATGCAAACAATCCTGCCCATTAATGTATGTGTGTACGATTTATATGTATTGTTGGATACGGGTGCTCAAATAAGTGCTATTTCGCACGCATTTGTTGAGATGATCAAAGAGCAACGAGGAGTAGTCATGATGCCAGTAACAGGTGTTAAAGTGATAGGGGCGACAGGGAAATGTAGTAAACCTGTTAAACATCAAGTGATGATGGAATTTAAGATAAAAAACAAGCAATTTTCGAATGCATTTTTAGTAGTTCCAGAGCTCAGTGCCGAGATCATTTTAGGCATTGACTGGTTAATAAAACTGAAAGTAATTATAGATTGTGACAAAGGGATAATAGTTTGTAAAGTTGATAGTGCGGTATTAGAAATACCATTTGAATCATCTAGACTAATGGAAGAGAACCAGCTGGGATGGGTAGAATTTAGAGATGATCATGATTCAGGAATAGGTCAAAAATTCGATTGGTTTCTGGTGAGGCAGATAGTTGAAGATGGAAATAAGGAGACACTCCTTCGAAATGTAGTGGATAAAACGGAAGGATTATCTGA
Organism: Schistocerca piceifrons; assembly: GCF_021461385.2. Classification (NCBI taxonomy): domain Eukaryota; kingdom Metazoa; phylum Arthropoda; class Insecta; order Orthoptera; family Acrididae; genus Schistocerca; species Schistocerca piceifrons. The sequence goes on along the minus strand of NW_025729158.1, from coordinate 10,372 downwards.
TGCCCAAAGGGAGGATCTATGGCAAATTCTGAAAGAGAATCAGGAGGTATTTTCGGACAGACCGGGACGAGTGATAAATTATGAGTACTGCATGGTGGTGCATCGGAAGTGTACCGATAAGTTAGATGAATGCATTACCTTTAACAACATGGCACGAAGGGTAGCACAGAGGATAAGATCTTGTGATCTATGCCAAAAGGCGAAAGTAACAAATGCAACTAATCAAGGGCCCATGCAATCAATAAAACCTGATGAAGTATTAGAAATAGTAGCAGTAGATATCTTAGGACCATTACCGAAAACCATGGGGGGTTTTGTGTACTTATTTGTAGCAGTTGAAGTTTTCTCAAAGTATATAAAGCTATATCCCTTGAGAAAAGCTACTGCAAGAGCTGTGTATGATAAAATGGTGTGTGATTATTTTGTGAAAGTAGGGAAGCCAAAGAGAATACTATCAGATAATGGTTTTCAGTTTTGCTAAAAATGTGGAAGGATGGGATAACTGAGAAACAGGTAGAAGTGGTACATAACTCAGCTTATCACCCATCAAGCAATGCTGCAGAAAGATATATGCGTGAGATAGGTCGGTTATTTAGGACGTACTGCCATAGTAACCACAAGAAGTGGGGCATGTATGTGAGTGAATTCGAAGAAATCATGAATTCATAAACAAACGAGAGTACTGGATTTACTCCAGAAGATATCCTGAAAAAGACGAGAAGTAAAAGTCTAGTAGGAGACCTACTAGAATTTCCAGATAGAGTTGAAGTAGATTATGATGGTAAAAAGAACTTAGTAAAAGACAAGATGAGAAAACAAGCAGATGCGAGAATTCGTCGTCATGACGAAAAAGTAAGGAATCCTAAATTCAAAATAGGTGATCTCGTTCTTGTAAAAACACATGAAAAATGAAAAGTCAAGTGAAATTAATAACGAGATCAGCAAATTTAAATATATATATAATGGACCATTTAAAATAGTGTCCATACCCAATGTGAATGCTTATTATTTAGAGTACCCATTAACAGGTAAACGCCTGGGAGTAAGAAATATAGTGGATCTCAAAAGGTATGAACCACGAATTCTACCAGATTGAAAATAAATATATAAATAAATATTAAAGTAAACCAATATATAAATAGTTTTGTTTCTTTTGTTCTATGTGAAAGCTAAATGTTCACTAAAATATGTTGCAGTATTCTAATGAAACTTCTAGTTTAAGTAGAGACTAAACAGACTGGGAAAGACTGAGCTTCTAAGAAAGCCTTAATAGATGTGTAAATAAGTGTTGTGGAAGAGGTAGAAAAATGAGGAGGTAAAGTGAAAAGGACGGGCTATAAAGTCAGAGGCGCATAACGTGTGTTTTACTTGCCTGAGATAAAAGAAGTGTATTTAAAAAAAATTTTGTAAAAAAGATGTTTAAAGTGTACTGTGTTTAGAAGTAAGAAAATTGGAAAGACTAAATGTAAATCATTTATGTAATGTTTAGCAGGAAAGATAGAAAGAATTGGTGTTTAATTTTAAATAAGTAATATAAGTACCGAGGTGTATCAGTAAGAAAGGGAAAACCCTTGGTAAAAAGCTTAACGAAAATTTCAGATTCATTATAGGAGAGACTTCTTATTGAATTATCACTGTTAGATACTTCAATAAGAAGTGGGGCATGTGTAACGGAACTGAAATGATGGTGGGCTGACAGTAATTTGGAGCCCGCGCATCGGAAACGGGCGCGCTGGTGTGAGACTGCCAGGGAGTGCACCCTGATGCCATCTATTGGCGAAACTGGGAATTAGCGCAGCCTGTCAGACAATGCACTAAGCTCTCGGAGTCAAATGTATTCTTTTTCTTGGTAATTATAAGCTATTACTGTATGATTTAATGTTCTAAAACGCTAGTAGTAAATTATTATGACTGGTATGAACTCCAGGGTAATAAATATAAATATTCTTAAATACTAAATGATTTCGGTGAAAAGGTGGTAGGGGAACGCCCCCACTCTTGGTGATACGAGCGTAGCTAGAGGTAGCTGGAGACACAGGGACTGAACAATGGAATGGCCTGGGGAGGGTTGACGTGACCGGACGTGCGTAACTGTGCTCACGCAAAAGTGATTGTGCAACAGCGAAGAGGTGAATTTTGTCGCCGTTTGTGGAGTGGAACGCGACGAATGGTTGTCGAAGCCGTCTCTATGCCACTGGGGCTGATTGTAAGAGTTCCTGCGCCCAGATTTTATGGCGGACGTGCAGTAGCTTATACGAGTGCTACAGCTCGTAGTTCCAGCCGCCATTGAGGGCATGAGGCGTGAAGAGCTGCGTTAGCCACATGCATCTCACCACCAGCACCGACACGTCTACCCAAGGCAAGACTGCTTGCAATTGTTAAGTCGAACTTTGTATACATGTAAAAGGAGAATACCAGTTTTCTTTTGTGCAAGTGCAGAAGACAGAATATAGTAATGAGTAAAATTACGACGCATGTTGTTCATTGTAAAGTGTAGTAACCTGAAACATAGTGTAGTGAAATCAGACTGAGGCCACCATCGTCTCTTTCATTTACAATTCTTTTGGGTGTAGAATACTTTAGCGTATAAGAATGTTGAAAAGAGCAATGGTCACACCAGAATGAGTCGCCTGTTTATAGTTACTTAAATTTTTCTGAGTAACCTTTCAAGTAAAGTCACTTAACTAATTCTATATCAATTGTCCAAAGAGTAATATCCAAAATCATTAAATAAGTTGAAGGATAGAATTTTGTTAACCTAAGTTGCATAAGTTGTCTTGGTGGTAATTACCAAGCCAACTCACAGAAATTGAGAGAGTATTTGCTTTGTAGAATCACCTAGAATGATCAGAAATAGTAATATTCAGAATTAAGTTTAAATTCAACTCAAGCCGTTTCACTTTGAAACGAGCCAAAAAACTGATTTATCCTTTTGCTCCTTCAGAGCTGGCGACCGTAGTTATAAGTATTTTCAGGAGGATTCGACGGTAAGTCTGCTGCTCTCGTCGTGCTGATAGGATTATCCACTGCTGCTAGCAGTGGTGATTGTATACATAAGCTCACTACCAAGTTAAGTGGGTCAGGTAGGCAGTGTTACCGTGTGAACTGTAGGGCACTGTAGGCTGTGGATCGAACCCGTTCAATCATCACAGCTCTTTGGGAAATAGTCCGGTTAGGAGTGTACTAATCATTAGGTAAATACTGGCGAGTAACGGTCAAAAATGTAGACGCAAGTGAATTTAGCAAAGTCCATGTAGCACCTAGTTAATGTGGTGCAATGGCGAGGGTAGGAGTGGAGTAAAAGTGAGCTGAGCTTATGGCAGCTGTGCTGTCTTCAAAGATTAATAACGTGGATTCACTACTACCTCTTACCATTAGGGCTGAGCTATTTACGGTTAAAATACGTAGCAGTAAGCGCAAAGGCGTGACAGCTACAGGTCCGTATCGGCTTTATACATACGGAAGTAGGAAGCGGGTCATTCTGTCAGTGGAGGGGGTTAAAACAACCGAGTCAGTTGATAACATACCCCATTTACTGATGGAAAGATTCGGCGGTTCGGTCGCATGTGGCGACCGTGACAGGGCTTACCAAGTTTGTAGAATAATGGCTGCAATAAAAGTGTTTTATATAAACTGCTAGTTTCAAGAAAATTTTAAATTTAAAATTCTGTTGTAGACAAATATACCACAATTGGTAAGTTCAAGACGACAACCTGCAAAGCAGCAAAAGGATGTCCAATAGTAGGAGTTAAACAAGTAATACTTGGTTTAATAAACATTTCTATTAGGCACGAAATACAGCAGCATAAGATGGAGTCGAATAGTAACAAGCAAGACGAAAACATTACAAGGTCAGATCCAGAATTAGGGACCATAGATACTGTTGCAGGGTTGGAAAATCTTATAGATGACTCCACACCCACAAGACAGGAGGAACAGGAAGTGAAACCAAAGGTAGTGAAAAGTGAACCTAATGTATCTGTGGATGCAAGTCACAAGGGAGAGGATATGGAATTAACAAGTTTGTTAAATAGGATGATGGCGCAAATTCGAGAAGGGAATGCTAGTTTGAAAGCAGAAATGGCTAGTCATATATCCCAATTGGATGAAAACCTATCTGGTAAAATAAAATCCAATTTAGATATTTTGAATACGCAAAGCCAGCGTATCACAGAGGTAAACAAATCAGTAAATAGCATTAGGGCTGAAATAACAAATGTTCAGAGAAAAGTCACAGAAATAGAGAAAAGATTTGATACCGAAATTCAGAGAATAGAGAAATCAGTGGAACCTTTGGTTAGTGAAAAATTAGAACCGATAATTGAAAGTAAATTACAGGTGATAGTACCAGTTGTAAAGAAAGAAATTGTCAAAGAAACGGCAGCTGATATTGAAACACTGCGCAATACCATGTTGAGTTTTGATGCATGTGTGCAGGAACAGGAAAATACACTGCGTAATGAGATAAAATTGCTAAGTCAGCAAGTTCAGAATCAGACGTTTCTTAACTGTAGTGGTATTCCATTGGTAATGCAAAAATCGGAAATATTGAGTAGGGAGGAAAAATACGATCCTCAAAAGAAACAAGGTGGATGACATCCAATGGATTTTATAAAAAATTGTGAACGTGTCTTACCAACAGACATGTCAGATAAAGAAAAAATTAATTTAGTAATAGACGCTTTAGCAGGTCATGCCAAACGTTGGGGATTGAATTTGGATATCGACAATTTGAAGTTTACAGACTTCAAAGAAAAGTTCCTTGAGGAATTCTGGAGCACACAACAGAGAGATAGGTTGTGGAGAGAATTCGTTGTCGCCAGAATGCCAGAACATGGGCGTGGGCTCATGAAAGAATACTGTGAAGGATGGTTCAAGCGTTTGGAGTATCTTAAAGATCGTAGATCAGAATCGGAGATAGTGTGGGAGTTGTGGAAAAAGCTACCTGACGATTCAAAGCGTTATGTAGGAGGCACTCATCGAACATTCGATGAATTTTTAGAAAAAATCGAGAATGAAGATAGGTGGCGTGAAACTAGAGAGTTTCGAGGTTTCGGAAATCAGAATGGAATAGTAAAAGGTGGTAGGAATGAACCGCAAATCAACATGATGAGAGGAAGAGGTCGAGGAGGTAACTCTCAGCAAGGGAGAGGACACTATCAGGGAAACGGGATGCATTATCAAAATCAGGAAAACTAAATACCGCGCAGGTCAAGGGCCTAACGCGCGCGGAAAGAAAGAAATGGCCCAAATATAGGGAAGATTGGAGTAGTCAGTACTATAGTAGGATAGTGCGTCGTTCGCCTGAAGAGCAGTTACATAAACGAAACCTTGCGAAGTATAATGCAGGGATACAAACAGAGGAGAGAGAGCAGAGAGGAATTATTAAGGGAAATAAAGTAGGAAAAGAATATCGGTCGGATGTGAAGGCTCACGTGAATGAAATAAGTACAATTCGAGGTCAGAGTGACGAATTGATGAAGGAAGAGTCAGAGAAGGCGTTGTTTGTCGGTAGGGATGGCAACTGTGCAGAGAGGCAGGGGCAAGGTAGGAGTGATGTGACTTATGGTAAAAGGTTCGTACGAATAGTCGACGAACCGCATCGAGAAGTAATTAAAGAGGAAAGGGTGGATAAGAAAAAGGGGCATAGTGCAGAGACGCATGCCGATTCAGAAATTACCTCGTATGCAGAATATGTACATCAGCTCAAAAGCCAGCCAGCACAATTAGAAAGATCTTCCACTCAAGTGATTAATTTGGACCCGAATATGACAGTGTTAGAGAGTCATACCGATTATGATGTGTACCTAGTGACAGCAAGAGTACATGACTGTGATGAAGATTCTTTTAGAGAAATTAGAGAAAGTGTATCTAACCAAGAGAAAGAGTGTTGTGATCCCTGTAGTACTGAAGCAAATGAGTTGAGTGAGACTGGAATTCCATTAGTTGGGGAAAATAATGAAAGTAAGAGTGGCGAATGCACTATCCAACAAAGGGAAAGTAGAGAAATGGATTATAATTTGCGAGAATTATTTGAATCCGAAGAAGGTCATATTTCTAAGGAGGAGGAATTATCGTCAGAATCATCAGAAAGCATCCAGGGAGGAAAAGAAGTAGAGGAAGTTTCCGATCCCGCAAGCGAGAGTTCAGGCATGACAGATTCGAATGAGAACGAGATGGCATTAAAGAGCCTAGACGAAGGACTATTGGAAAAAGTGGGTGAAAGAATTTAGGATGAAAAGGAGAAAGAAACCTCCAGATGGAATGGTCAGTATAAAAAACCGGAAAAATTATATGGCAAGACTTGGCGGTGGAAAAGGATTTATTATGGGAAGATAAAGAAAGTAATGAAAGAGGACAATAGGATGCAAACAATCCTGCCCATTAATGTATGTGTGTACGATTTATATGTATTGTTGGATACGGGTGCTCAAATAAGTGCTATTTCGCACGCATTTGTTGAGATGATCAAAGAGCAACGAGGAGTAGTCATGATGCCAGTAACAGGTGTTAAAGTGATAGGGGCGACAGGGAAATGTAGTAAACCTGTTAAACATCAAGTGATGATGGAATTTAAGATAAAAAACAAGCAATTTTCGAATGCATTTTTAGTAGTTCCAGAGCTCAGTGCCGAGATCATTTTAGGCATTGACTGGTTAATAAAACTGAAAGTAATTATAGATTGTGACAAAGGGATAATAGTTTGTAAAGTTGATAGTGCGGTATTAGAAATACCATTTGAATCATCTAGACTAATGGAAGAGAACCAGCTGGGATGGGTAGAATTTAGAGATGATCATGATTCAGGAATAGGTCAAAAATTCGATTGGTTTTCTGGTGAGGCAGATAGTTGAAGATGGAAATAAGGAGACACTCCTTCGAAATGTAGTGGATAAAAACGGAAGGATTATCTGATGCCCCAAAGGGAGGATCTATGGCAAATTCTGAAAGAGAATCAGGAGGTATTTTCGGACAGACCGGGACGAGTGATAAATATTATGAGTACTGCATGGTGGTGCATCGGAAGTGTACCGATAAGTTAGATGAATGCATTACCTTTAACAACATGGCACGAAGGGTAGCACAGAGGATAAGATCTTGTGATCTATGCCAAAAGGCGAAAGTAACAAATGCAACTAATCAAGGGCCCATGCAATCAATTAAAACCTGATGAAGTATTAGAAATAGTAGCAGTAGATATCTTAGGACCATTACCGAAAACCATGGGGGGTTTTGTGTACTTATTTGTAGCAGTTGAAGTTTTCTCAAAGTATATAAAGCTATATCCCTTGAGAAAAGCTACTGCAAGAGCTGTGTATGATAAAATGGTGTGTGATTATTTTGTGAAAGTAGGGAAGCCAAAGAGAATACTATCAGATAATGGTTTTCAGTTTTGCTAAAAATGTGGAAGGATGGGATAACTGAGAAACAGGTAGAAGTGGTACATAACTCAGCTTATCACCCATCAAGCAATGCTGCAGAAAGATATATGCGTGAGATAGGTCGGTTATTTAGGACGTACTGCCATAGTAACCACAAGAAGTGGGGCATGTATGTGAGTGAATTCGAAGAAATCATGAATTCATAAACAAACGAGAGTACTGGATTTACTCCAGAAGATATCCTGAAAAAGACGAGAAGTAAAAGTCTAGTAGGAGACCTACTAGAATTTCCAGATAGAGTTGAAGTAGATTATGATGGTAAAAAGAACTTAGTAAAAGACAAGATGAGAAAACAAAGCAGATGCGAGAATTCGTCGTCATGACGAAAAAGTAAGGAATCCTAAATTCAAAATAGGTTGATCTCGTTCTTGTAAAAAACACATGAAAAATGAAAAGTCAAGTGAAATTAATAACGAGATCAGCAAATTTAAATATATATATAATGGACCATTTAAAATAGTGTCCATACCCAATGTGAATGCTTATTATTTAGAGTACCCATTAACAGGTAAACGCCTGGGAGTAAGAAATATAGTGGATCTCAAAAGGTATGAACCACGAATTCTACCAGATTGAAAATAAATATAAATAAATATTAAAGTAAACCAATATATAAATAGTTTTGTTTCTTTTGTTCTATGTGAAAGCTAAATGTTCACTAAAATATGTTGCAGTATTCTAATGAAACTTCTAGTTTAAGTAGAGACTAAACAGACTGGGAAAGACTGAGCTTCTAAGAAAGCCTTAATAGATGTGTAAATAAGTGTTGTGGAAGAGGTAGAAAAATGAGGAGGTAAAGTGAAAAGGACGGGCTATAAAGTCAGAGGCGCATAACGTGTGTTTTACTTGCCTGAGATAAAAGAAGTGTATTTAAAAAAAATTTTGTAAAAAAGATGTTTAAAAGTGTACTGTGTTTAGAAGTAAGAAAAATTGGAAAGACTAAATGTAAATCATTTATGTAATGTTTAGCAGGAAAGATAGAAAGAATTGGTGTTTAATTTTAAATAAGTAATATAAGTACCGAGGTGTATCAGTAAGAAAGGGAAAACCCTTGGTAAAAAGCTTAACGAAAATTTCAGATTCATTATAGGAGAGACTTCTTATTGAATTATCACTGTTAGATACTTCAATAAGAAGTGGGGCATGTGTAACGGAACTGAAATGATGGTGGGGCTGACAGTAATTTGGAGCCCGCGCATCGGAAACGGGCGCGCTGGTGTGAGACTGCCAGGGAGTGCACCCTGATGCCATCTATTGGCGAAACTGGGAATTAGCGCAGCCTGTCAGACAATGCACTAAGCTCTCGGAGTCAAATGTATTCTTTTTCTTGGTAATTATAAGCTATTACTGTATGATTTAATGTTCTAAAACGCTAGTAGTAAATTATTATGACTGGTATGAACTCCAGGGTAATAAATATAAATATTCTTAAATACTAAATGATTTCGGTGAAAAGGTGTAGGGGAACGCCCCCACTCTTGGTGATACGAGCGTAGCTAGAGGTAGCTGGAGACACAGGGACTGAACAATGGAATGGCCTGGGGAGGGTTGACGTGACCGGACGTGCGTAACTGTGCTCACGCAAAAGTGATTGTGCAACAGCGAAGAGGTGAATTTTTGTCGCCGTTTGTGGAGTGGAACGCGACGAATGGTTGTCGAAGCCGTCTCTATGCCACTGGGGCTGATTGTAAGAGTTCCTGCGCCCAGATTTTATGGCGGACGTGCAGTAGCTTATACGAGTGCTACAGCTCGTAGTTCCAGCCGCCATTGAGGGCATGAGGCGTGAAGAGCTGCGTTAGCCACATGCATCTCACCACCAGCACCGACACGTCTACCCAAGGCAAGACTGCTTGCAATTGTTAAGTCGAACTTTGTATACATGTAAAAGGAGAATACCAGTTTTCTTTTGTGCAAGTGCAGAAGACAGAATATAGTAATGAGTAAAATTACGACGCATGTTGTTCATTGTAAAGTGTAGTAACCTGAAACATAGTGTAGTGAAATCAGACTGAGGCCACCATCGTCTCTTTCATTTACAATTCTTTTGGGTGTAGAATACTTTAGCGTATAAGAATGTTGAAAAGAGCAATGGTCACACCAGAATGAGTCGCCTGTTTATAGTTACTTAAATTTTTCTGAGTAACCTTTCAAGTAAAGTCACTTAACTAATTCTATATCAATTGTCCAAAGAGTAATATCCAAAATCATTAAATAAGTTGAAGGATAGAATTTTGTTAACCTAAGTTGCATAAGTTGTCTTGGTGGTAATTACCAAGCCAACTCACAGAAATTGAGAGAGTATTTGCTTTGTAGAATCACCTAGAATGATCAGAAATAGTAATATTCAGAATTAAGTTTAAATTCAACTCAAGCCGTTTCACTTTGAAACGAGCCAAAAAACTGATTTATCCTTTTGCTCCTTCAGAGCTGGCGACCCGTAGTTTATAAGTATTTTCAGGAGGATTCCGACGGTAAGTCTGCTGCTCTCGTCGTGCTGATAGGATTATCCACTGCTGCTAGCAGTGGTGATTGTATACATAAGCCTCACTACCAAGTTAAGTGGGTCAGGTAGGCAGTGTTACCGTGTGAACTGTAGGGCACTGTAGGCTGTGGATCGAACCCGTTCAATCATCACAGCTCTTTGGGAAATAGTCCGGTTAGGAGTGTACTAATCATTAGGTAAATACTGGCGAGTAACGGTCAAAAATGTAGACGCAAGTGAATTTAGCAAAGTCCATGTAGCACCTAGTTAATGTGGTGCAATGGCGAGGGTAGGAGTGGAGTAAAAGTGAGCTGAGCTTATGGCAGCTGTGCTGTCTTCAAAGATTAATAACGTGGATTCACTACTACCTCTTACCATTAGGGCTGAGCTATTTACGGTTAAAATACGTAGCAGTAAGCGCAAAGGCGTGACAGCTACAGGTCCGTAT
>NW_025729157.1:40000-42500 GCF_021461385.2 Schistocerca piceifrons | reverse complement strand
ACCTATGTTGTACCTTAACCTAACCTATGTTGTACCTTAACCTAACCTATGTTGTACCTTAACCTAACCTATGTTGTACCTTAACCTAACCTATGTTGTACCTTAACCTAACCTATGTTGTACCTTAACCTAACCTATGTTGTACCTTAACCTAACCCATGTTGTACCTTAACCTAACCCATGTTGTACCTTAACCTAACCCATGTTGTACCTTAACCTAACCCATGTTGTACCTTACACCTAACCCATGTTGTACCTCAACCTAACCCATGTTGTGCCTCAACCTAACCCATGTTGTGCCTCAACCTAACCCATGTTGTGCCTCAACCTAACCCATGTTGTGCCTTAACCTAACCCATGTTGTGCCTCAACCTAACCCATGTTGTGCCTTAACCTAACCCATGTTGTGCCTTAACCTAACCATGTTGTGCCTTAACCTAACCCATGTTGTGCCTTAACCTAACCCATGTTGTGCCTTAACCTAACCCATGTTGTGCCTTAACCTAACCCATGTTGTGCCTTAACCTAACCCATGTTGTGCCTTAACCTAACCCATGTTGTCGCCTTAACGTAACCCACGTTGTCGCCTAAACCTGCTCTGTAATTGTTATACGACTCGTTCAATTACTGTAGTGTTGCCCACCCGCAACCCCTCGCAATATAGTTCGCTACTCGCACTGCCCGCACCCCTGTGTATCGCTTCATGTTAAACACCTTGCAAGTCTTGCTCACTTTCCACATGCTCCTGCTGTACACTGTAATGTGGATGGCAGCAGGACGTACATGCCGCCCCTCCCCACGTCCCCACCTTGCCCCCTGCCTTCGCAAGCTGGTTGGTGAGAAGTTTGCATGTTCAATGCCCTTCGCATGCGACGTACTCAGGCTACGTTGTGGTGCGGCCTGTGTCAACTGTCCGCTGATGTCGTACGCGTGAACCACAATCTGTACTGCACATTCGTCCTTATGTACTGAATGATACATCGTGGCACATGTGTGACCGCACAACGACTGCGCCCAAAAACCGGCGGACCATACAGTGCAAATATTGTGCACGCAGCTACGTGTCGTCTCCCTATGAGAGCTGGATTGCAGTGTGGTACGCCATAGAGACGTGTGGGAGGAACGGACGCCGTGGATGGCGATCAGCATGAGCTGTCTGTTGATGTATTCGGACCTAGTCGTCTCTCCTCACACACCGTGATGGCATGGTGCACCGCGTTCCATATCTGCGACATGCTACAGAGGCCGGTTGACAGTCGTTCGAGCAATGGACATCGCATACGTACGGGGGGCCACCTTCCACGTATTGTCTAGGCGTGCACATTTTGTTGCGTGTATGTGGGCAGACGTAGTGTGGCGTGACACCTGACACAGGCATGCAATAATCGTTGAAGTTGCAAATGGCGATGGACGCCTGCGTTTTCTGGTGAAGTTACGCAAATGAACAAATGGTAACCTGTTGTGGTGCGGTTGTTCTCGCTAGGGGTGAATCGGTGATGGCGACGATAGGTTGAGGTACTAACCGGTTGTTCCAGCGATACCCACCATGCCGACGAAACTGAACGGCATCTGGGTGTGAAGCGATACGCGGCGGTGGCTGGGTGGGACCGTCCCCGGCCGGTGAGGGGGCGCCTCCCGGCGTGCTGGCCGCGCGGTGCGTGGGCGCACGCGCTACAGCCGGCTGGTGGGGGCGGCCAGTGGCAGGCGCGCCGGCCGACGGACGCGGCAGGCGTCGCAGCTGCGCGCCGGCGCACCCTGCGCGCGGCGCCGTGCGGCCAAAGTAGGTCCTCGCGGGCCCGGTGCGAAGCGCGGTGGACATCTTCAGTGTGCTGGTCCGATTGAGGACTGTGTGCGTTGAGGATGCGCCGCCGCCCGGCGCTCGGCGCCGCGACGCCGTCTGCTGCTCGGTCGCCCCAGCGGTTCTCGCTGGTGGTTTGTATCGCAGCTGTGCGGATGTGTTGGCGCGTGCGCTGTGCTGGGAGAGTTCGCTTCGGCACCCAAGTGGGGCTTTTGTCCTTCTGTGGCGCTGGCGTTGGAGCTGCCGGTCACCGTAGGTGGCGCGTGTTGTCTCCCGCCGGCAATGCCACGACAGCACGCTCCCGGGCCTCTGTCGGCAGCGGCAAGCTCAGTTGGGAGCACGGGTGGTCGCACCGAAAGCGTCTACTCGCCTAACTCCGGGCGATTGCGCCTCTCTCGAACCCGACCAAGTACTTGGGACGGCGCTGCGCGCCGCCGGGACCTGAGAGGGTTTCGAGGTGTATTGTGCAGGGGAGCTCAGCCTCCTCCTGTTTGCAGAATGATTGAGCGGACGCTTGCGTGTTCGCGCGGGCCCCCGGGACACACTCCCGGGCGGCCGGCTGCTCAGCTCTAGTTGACGCAGCTCCCTGGTTGATCCTGCCAGTAGTCATATGCTTGTCTCAAAGATTAAGCCATGCATGTCTCAGTACAAGCCGCATTAAGGTGAAACCGCGAATGGCTCATTAAATCAGTTATGGTTCCT
>NW_025729157.1:27500-30000 GCF_021461385.2 Schistocerca piceifrons | reverse complement strand
CCTAACCCATGTTGTGCCTCAACCTAACCCATGTTGTGCCTCAACCTAACCCATGTTGTGCCTTAACCTAACCCATGTTGTGCCTCAACCTAACCCATGTTGTGCCTTAACCTAACCCATGTTGTGCCTTAACCTAACCCATGTTGTGCCTTAACCTAACCCATGTTGTGCCTTAACCTAACCCATGTTGTGCCTTAACCTAACCCATGTTGTGCCTTAACCTAACCCATGTTGTGCCTTAACCTAACCCATGTTGTGCCTTAACCTAACCCATGTTGTCGCCTTAACGTAACCCACGTTGTCGCCTAAACCTGCTCTGTAATTGTTATACGACTCGTTCAATTACTGTAGTGTTGCCCACCCGCAACCCTCGCAATATAGTTCGCTACTCGCACTGCCCGCACCCCTGTGTATCGCTTCATGTTAAACACCTTGCAAGTCTTGCTCACTTTCCACATGCTCCTGCTGTACACTGTAATGTGGATGGCAGCAGGACGTACATGCCGCCCCTCCCCACGTCCCCACCTTGCCCCCTGCCTTCGCAAGCTGGTTGGTGAGAAGTTTGCATGTTCAATGCCCTTCGCATGCGACGTACTCAGGCTACGTTGTGGTGCGGCCTGTGTCAACTGTCCGCTGATGTCGTACGCGTGAACCACAATCTGTACTGCACATTCGTCCTTATGTACTGAATGATACATCGTGGCACATGTGTGACCGCACAACGACTGCGCCCAAAAACGGCGGACCATACAGTGCAAATATTGTGCACGCAGCTACGTGTCGTCTCCCTATGAGAGCTGGATTGCAGTGTGGTACGCCATAGAGACGTGTGGGAGGAACGGACGCCGTGGATGGCGATCAGCATGAGCTGTCTGTTGATGTATTCGGACCTAGTCGTCTCTCCTCACACACCGTGATGGCATGGTGCACCGCGTTCCATATCTGCGACATGCTACAGAGGCCGGTTGACAGTCGTTCGAGCAATGGACATCGCATACGTACGGGGGCCACCTTCCACGTATTGTCTAGGCGTGCACATTTTGTTGCGTGTATGTGGGCAGACGTAGTGTGGCGTGACACCTGACACAGGCATGCAATAATCGTTGAAGTTGCAAATGGCGATGGACGCCTGCGTTTTCTGGTGAAGTTACGCAAATGAACAAATGGTAACCTGTTGTGGTGCGGTTGTTCTCGCTAGGGGTGAATCGGTGATGGCGACGATAGGTTGAGGTACTAACCGGTTGTTCCAGCGATACCCACCATGCCGACGAAACTGAACGGCATCTGGGTGTGAAGCGATACGCGGCGGTGGCTGGGTGGGACCGTCCCCGGCCGGTGAGGGGGCGCCTCCCGGCGTGCTGGCCGCGCGGTGCGTGGGCGCACGCGCTACAGCCGGCTGGTGGGGGCGGCCAGTGGCAGGCGCGCCGGCCGACGGACGCGGCAGGCGTCGCAGCTGCGCGCCGGCGCACCCTGCGCGCGGCGCCGTGCGGCCAAAGTAGGTCCTCGCGGGCCCGGTGCGAAGCGCGGTGGACATCTTCAGTGTGCTGGTCCGATTGAGGACTGTGTGCGTTGAGGATGCGCCGCCGCCCGGCGCTCGGCGCCGCGACGCCGTCTGCTGCTCGGTCGCCCCAGCGGTTCTCGCTGGTGGTTTGTATCGCAGCTGTGCGGATGTGTTGGCGCGTGCGCTGTGCTGGGAGAGTTCGCTTCGGCACCCAAGTGGGGCTTTTGTCCTTCTGTGGCGCTGGCGTTGGAGCTGCCGGTCACCGTAGGTGGCGCGTGTTGTCTCCCGCCGGCAATGCCACGACAGCACGCTCCCGGGCCTCTGTCGGCAGCGGCAAGCTCAGTTGGGAGCACGGGTGGTCGCACCGAAAGCGTCTACTCGCCTAACTCCGGGCGATTGCGCCTCTCTCGAACCCGACCAAGTACTTGGGACGGCGCTGCGCGCCGCCGGGACCTGAGAGGGTTTCGAGGTGTATTGTGCAGGGGAGCTCAGCCTCCTCCTGTTTGCAGAATGATTGAGCGGACGCTTGCGTGTTCGCGCGGGCCCCCGGGACACACTCCCGGGCGGCCGGCTGCTCAGCTCTAGTTGACGCAGCTCCCTGGTTGATCCTGCCAGTAGTCATATGCTTGTCTCAAAGATTAAGCCATGCATGTCTCAGTACAAGCCGCATTAAGGTGAAACCGCGAATGGCTCATTAAATCAGTTATGGTTCCTTAGATCGTACCCACGTTACTTGGATAACTGTGGTAATTCTAGAGCTAATACATGCAAACAGAGTCCCGACCAGAGATGGAAGGGACGCTTTTATTAGATCAAAACCAATCGGTCGGCTCGTCCGGTCCGTTTGCCTTGGTGACTCTGAATAACTTTGGGCTGATCGCACGGTCCTCGTACCGGCGACGCATCTTTCAAATGTCTGCCTTATCAACTGTCGATGGTAGGTTCTGCGCCTACCATGGTTGTAACGGGTAACGGGGAATCAGGGTTCGATTCCGGAGA
>NW_025729157.1:15000-20000 GCF_021461385.2 Schistocerca piceifrons | reverse complement strand
TAAAGTGCAATCCACCCCTATAACTTGCGTTTCATGAAGAGTTATTTCCAATATGCGACATTCCCGCTGTCCGTATACATGAGCCGCGACCTGTACCACTTACGAGCGAGAGACGCGATCGCGTTGCTCACTGTACGGCGTCCGATACCGAGCCATCAGCATGTCGGTCCCCATGCGCGTTGCACTCGCACTCGCAGTCGCAAAAACGTGGGGCAAATATATTACGCGGAAGAGTTATAACAGACCGAGCCCCACTGCATGGGGGGAGTCTTTGTCACTAATGTACACAGATGGAACATTTTGGACTGGAACCAGATTACCCGTACACACGGCGCTGATTAGTAATCAATGCAGAGCCATCAAACTACAGCAAATATACACAACTGTCCGTATACATGCTGAAAGAGTCTGCCCAAAATGGGAACCACACGTCAGCCAGACACTCTGATCATGCACCACTCTCTGCTTCTAACAGGCGCACATACAATATGTAAGCACCAGCATGGAACAACATCCAGTGCATCTTCTCCGCCACATTACACAATCCACACTATCACAACCAGACCAGGAGGTCCGTGCGGAAAATACAATATCCCAGCCTTTCGACATCCACCATTGCGCAGACCAGGCACCAACACCCACACATGTCCTATACAACGGTGCACCCAACATCACAATAGTACCTCCTGTCACAGCGCACAAACAATGACATGAGTCAAAGACACAGGTCTCACACAAGCATAGAATTGGAGCGCCGCCTCTAATAAGCCAAAGGTGCATCCTGACGTGACAAATCTGATCATGTCACAAGCATTCACTTACTATAATCACTATCAACGAACCTGCCGCCCCCGCCCCCCCCCCCCCCTACACCTTTCCGTACAACAACGTGTAACCTAACCTAACCTAACCTAACCTATGTTGTACCTTAACCTAACCTATGTTGTACCTTAACCTAACCTATGTTGTACCTTAACCTAACCTATGTTGTACCTTAACCTAACCTATGTTGTACCTTAACCTAACCTATGTTGTACCTTAACCTAACCTATGTTGTACCTTAACCTAACCTATGTTGTACCTTAACCTAACCCATGTTGTACCTTAACCTAACCCATGTTGTACCTTAACCTAACCCATGTTGTACCTTAACCTAACCCATGTTGTACCTTAACCTAACCCATGTTGTACCTTAACCTAACCCATGTTGTGCCTCAACCTAACCCATGTTGTGCCTCAACCTAACCCATGTTGTGCCTCAACCTAACCCATGTTGTGCCTTAACCTAACCCATGTTGTGCCTCAACCTAACCCATGTTGTGCCTTAACCTAACCCATGTTGTGCCTTAACCTAACCCATGTTGTGCCTTAACCTAACCCATGTTGTGCCTTAACCTAACCCATGTTGTGCCTTAACCTAACCCATGTTGTGCCTTAACCTAACCCATGTTGTGCCTTAACCTAACCCATGTTGTGCCTTAACCTAACCCATGTTGTCGCCTTAACGTAACCCACGTTGTCGCCTAAACCTGCTCTGTAATTGTTATACGACTCGTTCAATTACTGTAGTGTTGCCCACCCGCAACCCTCGCAATATAGTTCGCTACTCGCACTGCCCGCACCCCTGTGTATCGCTTCATGTTAAACACCTTGCAAGTCTTGCTCACTTTCCACATGCTCCTGCTGTACACTGTAATGTGGATGGCAGCAGGACGTACATGCCGCCCCTCCCCACGTCCCCACCTTGCCCCCTGCCTTCGCAAGCTGGTTGGTGAGAAGTTTGCATGTTCAATGCCCTTCGCATGCGACGTACTCAGGCTACGTTGTGGTGCGGCCTGTGTCAACTGTCCGCTGATGTCGTACGCGTGAACCACAATCTGTACTGCACATTCGTCCTTATGTACTGAATGATACATCGTGGCACATGTGTGACCGCACAACGACTGCGCCCAAAAACGGCGGACCATACAGTGCAAATATTGTGCACGCAGCTACGTGTCGTCTCCCTATGAGAGCTGGATTGCAGTGTGGTACGCCATAGAGACGTGTGGGAGGAACGGACGCCGTGGATGGCGATCAGCATGAGCTGTCTGTTGATGTATTCGGACCTAGTCGTCTCTCCTCACACACCGTGATGGCATGGTGCACCGCGTTCCATATCTGCGACATGCTACAGAGGCCGGTTGACAGTCGTTCGAGCAATGGACATCGCATACGTACGGGGGCCACCTTCCACGTATTGTCTAGGCGTGCACATTTTGTTGCGTGTATGTGGGCAGACGTAGTGTGGCGTGACACCTGACACAGGCATGCAATAATCGTTGAAGTTGCAAATGGCGATGGACGCCTGCGTTTTCTGGTGAAGTTACGCAAATGAACAAATGGTAACCTGTTGTGGTGCGGTTGTTCTCGCTAGGGGTGAATCGGTGATGGCGACGATAGGTTGAGGTACTAACCGGTTGTTCCAGCGATACCCACCATGCCGACGAAACTGAACGGCATCTGGGTGTGAAGCGATACGCGGCGGTGGCTGGGTGGGACCGTCCCCGGCCGGTGAGGGGGCGCCTCCCGGCGTGCTGGCCGCGCGGTGCGTGGGCGCACGCGCTACAGCCGGCTGGTGGGGGCGGCCAGTGGCAGGCGCGCCGGCCGACGGACGCGGCAGGCGTCGCAGCTGCGCGCCGGCGCACCCTGCGCGCGGCGCCGTGCGGCCAAAGTAGGTCCTCGCGGGCCCGGTGCGAAGCGCGGTGGACATCTTCAGTGTGCTGGTCCGATTGAGGACTGTGTGCGTTGAGGATGCGCCGCCGCCCGGCGCTCGGCGCCGCGACGCCGTCTGCTGCTCGGTCGCCCCAGCGGTTCTCGCTGGTGGTTTGTATCGCAGCTGTGCGGATGTGTTGGCGCGTGCGCTGTGCTGGGAGAGTTCGCTTCGGCACCCAAGTGGGGCTTTTGTCCTTCTGTGGCGCTGGCGTTGGAGCTGCCGGTCACCGTAGGTGGCGCGTGTTGTCTCCCGCCGGCAATGCCACGACAGCACGCTCCCGGGCCTCTGTCGGCAGCGGCAAGCTCAGTTGGGAGCACGGGTGGTCGCACCGAAAGCGTCTACTCGCCTAACTCCGGGCGATTGCGCCTCTCTCGAACCCGACCAAGTACTTGGGACGGCGCTGCGCGCCGCCGGGACCTGAGAGGGTTTCGAGGTGTATTGTGCAGGGGAGCTCAGCCTCCTCCTGTTTGCAGAATGATTGAGCGGACGCTTGCGTGTTCGCGCGGGCCCCCGGGACACACTCCCGGGCGGCCGGCTGCTCAGCTCTAGTTGACGCAGCTCCCTGGTTGATCCTGCCAGTAGTCATATGCTTGTCTCAAAGATTAAGCCATGCATGTCTCAGTACAAGCCGCATTAAGGTGAAACCGCGAATGGCTCATTAAATCAGTTATGGTTCCTTAGATCGTACCCACGTTACTTGGATAACTGTGGTAATTCTAGAGCTAATACATGCAAACAGAGTCCCGACCAGAGATGGAAGGGACGCTTTTATTAGATCAAAACCAATCGGTCGGCTCGTCCGGTCCGTTTGCCTTGGTGACTCTGAATAACTTTGGGCTGATCGCACGGTCCTCGTACCGGCGACGCATCTTTCAAATGTCTGCCTTATCAACTGTCGATGGTAGGTTCTGCGCCTACCATGGTTGTAACGGGTAACGGGGAATCAGGGTTCGATTCCGGAGAGGGAGCCTGAGAAACGGCTACCACATCCAAGGAAGGCAGCAGGCGCGCAAATTACCCACTCCCGGCACGGGGAGGTAGTGACGAAAAATAACGATACGGGACTCATCCGAGGCCCCGTAATCGGAATGAGTACACTTTAAATCCTTTAACGAGTATCTATTGGAGGGCAAGTCTGGTGCCAGCAGCCGCGGTAATTCCAGCTCCAATAGCGTATATTAAAGTTGTTGCGGTTAAAAAGCTCGTAGTTGGATTTGTGTCCCACGCTGTTGGTTCACCGCCCGTCGGTGTTTAACTGGCATGTATCGTGGGACGTCCTGCCGGTGGGGCGAGCTGAAGGCGTGCGACCGCCTCGTGCGTGCTCGTGCGTCCCGAGGCGGACCCCGTTGAAATCCTACCAGGGTGCTCTTTATTGAGTGTCTCGGTGGGCCGGCACGTTTACTTTGAACAAATTAGAGTGCTTAAAGCAGGCAAGCCCGCCTGAATACTGTGTGCATGGAATAATGGAATAGGACCTCGGTTCTATTTTGTTGGTTTTCGGAACCCGAGGTAATGATTAATAGGGACAGGCGGGGGCATTCGTATTGCGACGTTAGAGGTGAAATTCTTGGATCGTCGCAAGACGAACAGAAGCGAAAGCATTTGCCAAGTATGTTTTCATTAATCAAGAACGAAAGTTAGAGGTTCGAAGGCGATCAGATACCGCCCTAGTTCTAACCATAAACGATGCCAGCCAGCGATCCGCCGCAGTTCCTCCGATGACTCGGCGGGCAGCCTCCGGGAAACCAAAGCTTTTGGGTTCCGGGGGAAGTATGGTTGCAAAGCTGAAACTTAAAGGAATTGACGGAAGGGCACCACCAGGAGTGGAGCCTGCGGCTTAATTTGACTCAACACGGGAAACCTCACCAGGCCCGGACACCGGAAGGATTGACAGATTGATAGCTCTTTCTTGATTCGGTGGGTGGTGGTGCATGGCCGTTCTTAGTTGGTGGAGCGATTTGTCTGGTTAATTCCGATAACGAACGAGACTCTAGCCTGCTAACTAGTCGCGTGACATCCTTCGTGCTGTCAGCGATTACTTTTCTTCTTAGAGGGACAGGCGGCTTCTAGCCGCACGAGATTGAGCAATAACAGGTCTGTGATGCCCTTAGATGTTCTGGGCCGCACGCGCGCTACACTGAAGGAATCAGCGTGTCTTCCTAGGCCGAAAGGTCGGGGTAACCCGCTGAACCTCCTTCGTGCTAGGGATTGGGGCTTGCAATTGTTCCCCATGAACGAGGAATTC
>NW_025729157.1:5000-7500 GCF_021461385.2 Schistocerca piceifrons | reverse complement strand
ACCTAACCCATGTTGTGCCTCAACCTAACCCATGTTGTGCCTTAACCTAACCCATGTTGTGCCTTAACCTAACCCATGTTGTGCCTTAACCTAACCCATGTTGTGCCTTAACCTAACCCATGTTGTGCCTTAACCTAACCCATGTTGTGCCTTAACCTAACCCATGTTGTGCCTTAACCTAACCCATGTTGTGCCTTAACCTAACCCATGTTGTCGCCTTAACGTAACCCACGTTGTCGCCTAAACCTGCTCTGTAATTGTTATACGACTCGTTCAATTACTGTAGTGTTGCCCACCCGCAACCCTCGCAATATAGTTCGCTACTCGCACTGCCCGCACCCCTGTGTATCGCTTCATGTTAAACACCTTGCAAGTCTTGCTCACTTTCCACATGCTCCTGCTGTACACTGTAATGTGGATGGCAGCAGGACGTACATGCCGCCCCTCCCCACGTCCCCACCTTGCCCCCTGCCTTCGCAAGCTGGTTGGTGAGAAGTTTGCATGTTCAATGCCCTTCGCATGCGACGTACTCAGGCTACGTTGTGGTGCGGCCTGTGTCAACTGTCCGCTGATGTCGTACGCGTGAACCACAATCTGTACTGCACATTCGTCCTTATGTACTGAATGATACATCGTGGCACATGTGTGACCGCACAACGACTGCGCCCAAAAACGGCGGACCATACAGTGCAAATATTGTGCACGCAGCTACGTGTCGTCTCCCTATGAGAGCTGGATTGCAGTGTGGTACGCCATAGAGACGTGTGGGAGGAACGGACGCCGTGGATGGCGATCAGCATGAGCTGTCTGTTGATGTATTCGGACCTAGTCGTCTCTCCTCACACACCGTGATGGCATGGTGCACCGCGTTCCATATCTGCGACATGCTACAGAGGCCGGTTGACAGTCGTTCGAGCAATGGACATCGCATACGTACGGGGGCCACCTTCCACGTATTGTCTAGGCGTGCACATTTTGTTGCGTGTATGTGGGCAGACGTAGTGTGGCGTGACACCTGACACAGGCATGCAATAATCGTTGAAGTTGCAAATGGCGATGGACGCCTGCGTTTTCTGGTGAAGTTACGCAAATGAACAAATGGTAACCTGTTGTGGTGCGGTTGTTCTCGCTAGGGGTGAATCGGTGATGGCGACGATAGGTTGAGGTACTAACCGGTTGTTCCAGCGATACCCACCATGCCGACGAAACTGAACGGCATCTGGGTGTGAAGCGATACGCGGCGGTGGCTGGGTGGGACCGTCCCCGGCCGGTGAGGGGGCGCCTCCCGGCGTGCTGGCCGCGCGGTGCGTGGGCGCACGCGCTACAGCCGGCTGGTGGGGGCGGCCAGTGGCAGGCGCGCCGGCCGACGGACGCGGCAGGCGTCGCAGCTGCGCGCCGGCGCACCCTGCGCGCGGCGCCGTGCGGCCAAAGTAGGTCCTCGCGGGCCCGGTGCGAAGCGCGGTGGACATCTTCAGTGTGCTGGTCCGATTGAGGACTGTGTGCGTTGAGGATGCGCCGCCGCCCGGCGCTCGGCGCCGCGACGCCGTCTGCTGCTCGGTCGCCCCAGCGGTTCTCGCTGGTGGTTTGTATCGCAGCTGTGCGGATGTGTTGGCGCGTGCGCTGTGCTGGGAGAGTTCGCTTCGGCACCCAAGTGGGGCTTTTGTCCTTCTGTGGCGCTGGCGTTGGAGCTGCCGGTCACCGTAGGTGGCGCGTGTTGTCTCCCGCCGGCAATGCCACGACAGCACGCTCCCGGGCCTCTGTCGGCAGCGGCAAGCTCAGTTGGGAGCACGGGTGGTCGCACCGAAAGCGTCTACTCGCCTAACTCCGGGCGATTGCGCCTCTCTCGAACCCGACCAAGTACTTGGGACGGCGCTGCGCGCCGCCGGGACCTGAGAGGGTTTCGAGGTGTATTGTGCAGGGGAGCTCAGCCTCCTCCTGTTTGCAGAATGATTGAGCGGACGCTTGCGTGTTCGCGCGGGCCCCCGGGACACACTCCCGGGCGGCCGGCTGCTCAGCTCTAGTTGACGCAGCTCCCTGGTTGATCCTGCCAGTAGTCATATGCTTGTCTCAAAGATTAAGCCATGCATGTCTCAGTACAAGCCGCATTAAGGTGAAACCGCGAATGGCTCATTAAATCAGTTATGGTTCCTTAGATCGTACCCACGTTACTTGGATAACTGTGGTAATTCTAGAGCTAATACATGCAAACAGAGTCCCGACCAGAGATGGAAGGGACGCTTTTATTAGATCAAAACCAATCGGTCGGCTCGTCCGGTCCGTTTGCCTTGGTGACTCTGAATAACTTTGGGCTGATCGCACGGTCCTCGTACCGGCGACGCATCTTTCAAATGTCTGCCTTATCAACTGTCGATGGTAGGTTCTGCGCCTACCATGGTTGTAACGGGTAACGGGGAATCAGGGTTCGATTCCGGAGAGGGAGCCTGAGAAACGGCTACCACATCCAAGGAAGGCAGCAGGCGCGCAAATTACCCACTCCCGG